>NW_024070196.1:37051319-37225304 GCF_014754425.2 Oryx dammah
TAACTGGCAAAACCAATAGAAGCTGTAGGATGGAGTGACTCTCACAACCAATCCTCTTCCAACCCCACAAGTAGGCAATCTGATTCATGTTGTAATATGTGTGTGCTTGCTCAGGCACTCAGTCAAATCTGACTCTTTGTTACACTATGGACTGTACTCCATCAGATCCTTCTGTCCATAGAATTTCCCAGGCAAAGATAATGGAGTAGATTCCCATTTCCTCCTCCAGGGATCTTTTCAACCCAGGGATTGAATATGAGTCTCCTGCGTTTCCTCGATCTCCTGCATCATTGTCAGGCAGATTCTTTACTGAAGTGATGTCTAATTTTTCCACTCATTTTGAGTCCTTCCCAAATGATAATACATCAGAGTTAAACTATAAACTTATCATACAACCATCCAAAGTGGGTTTCAACAGTAAAAACTGAAACAATAACTGGGAAGGGAAACAGAATTACACAAATTTACTGTTACCTTTGACTTGCTTTGTTTTGTACTCCAAGGCCAAATTTGCATATTACTCCAAGTATTTCTTGATTTCCTACTTTTGCATTCCAGTCCTCTATAATGAAAAAGACATCTTTTTTTTGGGTGTTAGTTCTAGAAGGTCTTGTAGGTCTTCAGAGAACCATTCAAGTTCAACTTCTTCAGCATTACTGACCAGGGCATAGACTTGGATTATCGTGTTATTGAATGGTTTGCCTTGATCAGAGATCATTCTGTCTTTTTTGAGATCACATCCAAGTACTGCATTTCAAACTCTTTTGTTGACTATGATGGCTGATCCATTTCTTCTAAGGGATTCTTGCCCACTGTAATAGACATAAAGGTCATCTGAGTTAAATTCACCCATTCCAGTCCATGTTAGTTCACTGATTCCTAAAATGTTGATGCCATCTCCTGTTAGACCACTTTCAATTTACCTTGATTCATGGACCTAACATTCCAAGTTACTATGCAATATTGCTCTTTGCAGCATCAGACTTTACTTCCATCCCCAGTCATTAGCACAACTTGGTACTGTTTTTGCTTTGGCTCAGTCTCTTCATTCTTTTTGGAGTTATTTCTCCCCTGATCTCCGGTAGCATATTGGATGCCTACTGACCTGGGGAGTTCTTCTTTCAGAGTCCTTTCTTTTTGCCTTTTCATGCTGTTCATGCTCAAATTTCTCCAAGCCAGGCTTGAAGTATGTGAACCGTGAACTTTCAGATGTTCAAGCTGGTTTTAGAAAAGGAAGAGGAACCAGAGATCAAATTGTCAACATCTGTTGGATCATAGAAAAAGCAAGAGAGTTCCAGAAAAACATCTACTTCTGCTTTATTGACTATGCCAAAGCCTTTGACTGTGTGGATCACAAGAAACTGTGGAAAATTCTGAAAGATATGGGAATATCAGATCACCTGGCCTGCCTCCTGAGAAATCTGTATGCAGGTCAAGAAGTAACAGTCAGAAACAGACATGGAACAACAGAATGGTTCCAAATCAGTAAAGGGGTGTGTCAAGGCTGTATATTGTCACCCTGCTTATTTAACTTATATGCAGAGTACATCATGAGAAATGCCGAGCTAGATGAAGCACAAGCTGAAATTAAGATTGCTGGGAGACATATCAATAACCTCAGATATTCAGATTACACCATCCTTATGGCAGAAAGCAAAGGAGAACTAAATAGCCTCTTGATGAAAGGGAAAGAGGAGAGTGAAAAAGTTGGCTTAAAACTCAACATTTGGAAAATTAAGGTCATGGCATCTGGTCACATCACTTCATGGCAAATAGATGGGGAAACAATGGAAACAGTCACAGGCTTTATTTTGGGGGGCTCCAAAATCACTGCAGATAATGACTGCCGCCATGAAATTAAAAGACGCTTGCTCCTTGAAAGAAAACCTATGACCAACCTAGACAGCATATCAAAAAGCACAAACAGTACTTTGTCAATTAAGGTCCATTTAGTTAAAGCTACGGTTTTTCCAGTAATCATGTATGGATGTGAGAGGTGGACTGTAAAGAAAGCTGAGCAATGAAGAATTGATGTGTTTGAACTGTGGTGTTGGAGAAGACCCTTGAGAGTCCCTTGGACTGCAAGGAGATCCAAGCAGTCAATCCTAAGGAAATCAGTCCTGAATATTTATTGGAAAGACTGATGCTGAAGCTGAAAGTCCAATACTTGGCCACCTGATATGAAGAACCAATTCATTGGAAAAGCCCCTGATGCTGGGAAAGATTGAAAGTGAAAGAAGGGGACGACAGAGGACGAGATGATTGGATGACATCACCAACTGAATGGACATGAGTTTGAGTAAGCTCCAGGAGTTGGTGATGGACAGGAAGCCTGACGTACTGCAGTCCATGGGGTCGCAAACAGTCAGACATGACTGATCGACTGAACTGACTGACTGACTGATAATTACCTTTTCTTTTTAAGAAAGTTACTTTTTTTCTGGCACATTTTATACAGCTAGGTTCATTGTGCATCTTCATGATGATATTCTGACATAATGTGTTTCTCTGACTTAATTTGACTTTTTTTTTTATGAAACAACTTCATGTATTATACTATTGAAATCATATGCGCCATGTTTGTTAGTCGCTCCCTCATGCCTGATGTTTCTGTGACCCCAAGGACTGTAGTCCGCCAGGTTCCCCTGTCCATCGAATTCTCCAGACAAGAATACTGGAGTGGGTAGGCATTCCTTTCTCCAGGGGATCTTCCAGACCCAGGGATTGAACCCAGGTCTTTCACATGGTATGCAGATTCTTTACCATCTGAGCCAGCAGGGAAGCCCCATATGCTGCTGTTTAATTTGGATCTCATTAATCATATTTACATTTTTACATTCTAAGTGAGTAGAGATTGTGCTTGCATATTTTCTAAGGATTATATATGTTAAAGTAAAAACAAAAGCTACATATTCTTAGATCTTTAAGAATTCTCACAAAAGACACATCTACCTACTACTTGTCATGCAGCTTACCTTAGCACTTTTCAAATATCCTGTTGACACTTAAATTCAATTTACTAGACCACTGGGAAAGTGTAGTGCAAATTTATTAATATAAGCTGATCATTTCTCTGGCTTTTTAAATTTTACCTTTCTCTTGATTATGAGGTACAAATAGTAAATACCTTAAAAACATGTAATCCAACTCATTTTCTCTAGTGACAATCATTTTGTTTAGTCAGTTTTGAGCTTAGCAAAATAAAATAAGCTTAGTAAAGTAAAGCTTAGTAAATAAGCTTTGTAAATAAGCTTTAAAAAAGCTTAGTAAATAAAATAATATCTTGCAAGTTAATTTACTTTTGACATAGTTCTTGATTGTGGATGTTACGATCATTGTGATGATAAAAATGACAGATAATGAACCAGTTGGAAACTAGAGTACTCCTTAGAAATCTCATAATTTAGTCCCAAATTTCATTATAGTCTTCACAAAGTGATCAATACCTTTCAAGAGAATTAAAATTTGCATTTATCCAGTTGACCATTTTCAAGTAAATCCTAGGACTATTACATAACAAAATAAGCAAATGCAGATGTCTGCCATTAATTACCTCTCCCTAAACCAATCTTTTTAAACCAACTAGTCTAATCATTTTACAATTTTTAAATAAAATTACCGAAGGTTAACACTTCACATTAAGAATAAGGATCACCACACTTAGAATACTCTGATATTGAGAGCTTCCATTCTGTTTAAAATAATCTCTTATTTTGAATCACAGAATTACAGAAACTATTTTGTAGAAGTCTATATTTAATTTAGTCCTCCTTCAAAATTAACAATACTCTATTTTGGTCATGATATTTATTTATTATTTAAAAGTATATATAATAAAATTATGCTGAAGTAATTTGTGTCAAACAGCAAATTATTTTTTATTAAGGTGTAATTAATGTGAAATACCTTATGCTTCATATTTTCAAGAAAGTGATTCACAATTTTAAAGCTTATACTCCAGTTATAATTATAAAATCAGCCCTATGCCCTGTGCTGTATAATATAACCTTGTAACTTATTTATTTTACACCTAGTTCTTTGCAACACTTAAGTCTCTATCCCTATTTTGCTCCTCCCCTTTTGCCCACTAATAACTATTAGTTTGTTCTCTATATCTCTGAATCTGATTCTTTTTCGTTACATTCACTAATATGCTGTAGTTTTTAGATTTCACATTTAAGTGATATCATGCTGTAAGTCTCTTTCTCTGCTTGATGTTTCACTTATAAATACCCTTCTAGTTCATCCGTGTTTTTGCAAATGGAAAAAATATATATAATGGCTGAATAGTATTCTCTTGTGTATATATACTGTATCTTCCTTTTTTAAAAATATATTTTGTATTAGGTATAGCTGATTAACACATCTTCTTTATATATTTATCTGTTGGGCATTTAGGTTGATTCCATATCTTGGCTATTGCAAATAATGATGCATTATTTACAGTATTATTATTTAAAGCTACATGAACCAATTTTAGCTTTAAGAATTAGTATTTTTAGGTGATTAAAAAAAAATATTCCCATGAATGGAATTGCTGAGTCATGTGGTAGTCATTTTGCATTTTTTTTTTTGAAAAATGTCCATACTTTTTTCTATATTGGCTGCACCAATTTACACTCCCACTAACAGTGCACAAGGACACCCTTTTCTCCACATTCTCACCAACATTTGTTACTTGTTCATTTTGATGATCTCCATACTGATAGTTGTGAGGTGATATCTCATTGTGGTTTTACTTTGCATTTCTCTGATGATTAAAGATGTTAAGGATCTTTGTATGTGCCTTTGGTTATCTACATGGCATCTTTGGAAAATTGTCTATTTAGATCTTCTGCCCATTTAATTGTTCTTTTTCTTATGTTGAGTTGTATAAGCTGTTTATATATTTGGGATATTAGCCTTTTCTTGGTCATATAATTTGTGAATATATTCTCTCATTCAGTAGGCTGTCTTTTTGTTTTGTCAGTGGATTCCTTTGCTGTTTGAACACTTTTAAGTGCAATTATGTCTCATTTGTTAATTTTTGCTTTTATTTCCTTTGCTTTAGGAACTAGATTTAAAAAAAATGCTATGATTTTTGTCAAAGAATGCCCTATGTTTTTTCTAGGAGTTTTACAGTTTCTGGTCTTATATTTAGGTCTTTAATCCTTTTTGAGTTTATTTTTGTACATGGTATTAGATTTTCTAATATTATTGTTTTATGTGTAGCTGTCCAGTTTTCCCAGAACCATTTATTGAAAATGATGTCTTTACTCCAATATATATTTTTCTTCCTGTGTTAAAAATTAATTTCCCATAAGTGTGTGGGTGACAAGACTTTTAAGGGAGATCCAGGGGCCTATTTCTTTCTTTCTTTTTTTTTTTTTCAATTCACATTAGTTGAATAAAGACCCTTACTCTAGACACCCTTCAACTTCCTAGGGCTCAGTCTCATTTTATATTTGCTAACATGAAGAATTTATCTATTTTTTTCCCTGAGTTTGTGACTATTCTTTAGAAACTTGAATATATCTTGAATGTTAGAAAGATAATTCATTTATTTATGAATAACCTTGGGTGTACCCATAATTTTTTGGAAGCAAAGTGTCACCTACAAATTGGCACCTGCCCCATAAAGAATCTGCTTGTAAAGTAGGAGGCCCGTGTTTGATTCCTGGGTCAGGAAGATTCCCTAAAGGAGGAAATGGTAACCAATTCCATTATTCTCTCCTGGAAAATCTCATGGACAGAGGAGCCTGGTGAGCTACAGTCCAAGGGGTCAAAAAGAGTTGGACATGACTGAGCAACAAACACACATATGTACCTACATCTACATGGGTTGAATTTTGAGCCTCTGCATCTGCTGATTTCATCACCCCTTGAGGGGAGTTTAGGGTGGAGGTCAGGCATGAGATACTCTGTGCTCCAGGAAAAATGGGTAGAAAATTTCTTCAGACAGATATTTTCAGGAGAAAATTTTATGAGTCCAATTCTGCATCTCCTCATGTCTAGAAAAGCTCTAAAATCCTTCATGGTTACATCAGCTCCTTGTAACTAAGAGTAACCTTCATGAGACTAGCAGCAAACTTTTGCAAAGAAAAAAAAAAGTGCTGAATTGGAAGTACTTTCCCTTCACCAAAATCATATATGTACGGACGTTCCCCCTACTCATTGGAACATTTTCCCAGAGGTATCTGAAATGCTTTCTCCCAGGCTATAGTACTCATTTTGCCCCAAATAAAACTTAACTCACAACTCTTATATTGTGCTTTTTTTAAAAAAAAAATCAACAGAAGTCACACTCTACAGGCATAAAAGAAATCTTATTGCTGAATGTGATATATACATAACCAAGTT
Source organism: Oryx dammah (assembly GCF_014754425.2). Lineage (NCBI taxonomy): Eukaryota > Metazoa > Chordata > Mammalia > Artiodactyla > Bovidae > Oryx > Oryx dammah. The sequence continues at coordinate 37,057,659 of NW_024070196.1, forward strand.
CAGAGTACACTGCAAAATTTTTTTTTAAAATCTCCCCTTTGGGTAAGCTATCAACCCACACAACATCTACCTCTGCTAGGTATCAGGGGATCCTTCATCATTTTTCATACCTAAAGTCTTCTTGCAATTTTATACAAGAGTCCTCCGTCACCTACCTGACCCTGGTTCTCCAACAGTGGACCAGAAATAGAAATGATGGGAATGTTTGGGGTTTTTTCAGGTCCCTCAAAACAATACCAATAATTGCTTCTTCATTGTGAATTATGATTTCTCCTGTTAATTTTGAGCATCTCTTTCATCTGAACTGTTTGCATGATTTCAGTAACAGGGCTTGTCTCTTCCCTTGCTACCAAGGACAATTTAGACCATTTTTCCTTTCCTGGTATGGTTTCATGTTGATGTTTGGCAGAAAACAACAAAATTCTGTAAAGCAATTATCCTTCAATTAAAAAATTAACAAATTTTTTAAAAAGACACTGAGGTTAGGAGGAAATGAGGAAAGTGGTTTCTAAATTCCCTGAATGGAGGGAGGGGTCATTCTGGCCTTTAAATCACTCTTCTTAGAGGAATGTTTTAAACAGATTTAAAATGAGGCTACACTTCCCCTGTGGATTGCTGAGTAGAGAGGGCTAGAGTGTGCCTCTCCAGGTAGCTCCTGTCACTTGTGGTAGTGGCAGTGATGGGAGGAGGTCTCTTCTAGGATACACACCTCATTTCAGGTCAGAAAATTCACCAATGGATTGTGTGTGTGTGTGTGTGTGTGTGTGTGTGTGTGTGTGATTTCTTCATGGAGATGTTGCTTGTTTCTTATCTTTGGATGCCAAGAATCACATACCCTCATTTCTCTGACAACTTTTTGTATTTACATTACAACTCACAACACATTCTGTCATGTCTTTACCCTACATATACTGAGTTGTGGATTCATTAGCCTCTTGCTTCAGATGTTTCCACTAAAACACTTCAGGGGTTTTCTCACTTGATCCATTGATAAATTGAAAGGGATGAGTTTGGGATGAGAGCCAGATGCTTCATCCACACTGGAAAATGATAGGGGGATTTGAGCATGGTTATTAGGGTCAGAATTTTGAGGCAGGTAGGGTGGATCCACAACACAACCCTCCATTATCTTATTCCTTTAGATAGACTGCTCATCTTGTTAAGTCTGTAAAGTCTCTCTAGGAGGGTTCACTTTAAGAATATGGATGATTTTTGCTAACTATGACACTTTTGGAAAATACAAATGCACAAAATCATCTCTTTATCAGACTAGGTTCAAGCCAGGGAACTATAAAGAGAAAATGTATTTCTCTCACACCTTAAATTCATCAAAGTGTTTATCTTTTATCCTGGATGAATGTTTTACAGTTCTAATGCCTCTTTAAAGAAACAGGGAGAAAAGAGTGCTGATGCATTCTAAATCTAGTAACTTTTTTTTGGAAAATATTTTAAATAGCCTATCTTAACATGAAAGACTTTCCTCTGAAACACAACGTTGAAATGTCTGAATATCTGCAGTCATGTGGGATCAGAAGAGCCACCCTCTTAGCAACTCTACTTTCTGTTTTTTCCAAAAGTGTTCAAGGTCATCTGCATAATCCCTAGGATCAAAGGATAATTTTTCCTGAAACAACACACATATCTTTCTCTGTCCATTTGTAAAGCATAGTATAAATCTACAAAATATTTCATTATTTACTAATAATTCCTTTGGTTCCCTCAGCATATCTTTTATGTTCTTATGTTTATGGGGACTATTTTCACATTTAAAATAATATTTTATATCATATGACATCCCTTATATGTGGAATCTAAAAAAGCAATAATACAAATGATCTTACTTACAAAACCGAGAGGCTTACAGACTTAAGGAATGAACTTATGGTTATCCATATACACTTCTATATTTAAAATGGATAACCAATGAAGAGCTACTGTATAGCACAGGGAACTCTTTAATGCTTATATGGCATCCTGGATGCGAGGGGAGTTTAGGAGAGAAAGAATACATGTATATGTATAGTCAAATCGTTTTGTTGTTCACCTGAAACTATCACAACATGGTTAATTGACTATGCCCCAATACAAAATAAAAAACTTTTAAAAAAATGGTCTTCAAAATTCTTGGCAGGAGCTGCATTATTCAGTGCATACACCCATTACTCTCTTCAACTCGATCTTTCCTCACTGATCTCTGTACCTTCCATCTAGGGAAACCTTCACTCCTATCTACAGTGCTTTAGGGTTACATAATTTATATCAGTTGTGGCTACAGACACAGATTGTCAGCTGGGTTCTTTGAATATTTGAGCTGGTTCCTCTCCTGCTCAATCCCCAGCCCACTCATGGAGTGAGATAGAATACTTTTCCTTGTGGTGTTATATTCAATTATTTGAAGACCAAAAATGAATCTGTTGAAAGTATTAAGGCTTTCATTTGTCCTGAGCATAAACAAAATAAGGAACACATTTGGGTATTGTTTCCTTACCACTGATACAATAGGAGGGCATCAAATTGTGCTATAGTGATAGATAAGCTTAAAGAAGGAAATCATTTTACCACACTACAATTTAATGAGAACAGATTAGAGTCAGTAGGGGAATTTAATCCTAACACTATTCAAGGTTTGTTTGCTCCAGCTGATATACTAAGGCATTTGCCAGACAATTCCATATTTTCCCCAGTAGTAATGATAGAGATAAAGGGACAAAGTAGGTGATTAAATATTAATAGTTAATCCCACTAGGTAGAAAAATGCAAGTAGAAAAAATATGAGACTCCAGTAAATTAATGATCACCTAAGAAAACAGGTGTGATTAATCACAAAACCAAAGCAGACTTTCTCAGCAACACACCATGCAGCACAAGCATGTGAGAGGCTCCCAACACTGAAACAATGGTTGCATGAGAATCACATCCTGCCCAGTGAACTTAGTAAGTCAATGACCCCTAAGACATACTCTATGTGCACATAAAAAACAGCAATTTATGGAGAGGTGACATTTCAAAGTATTGTACTGAGACATGAAATACTGTTTCCATAGTGCTATGATAGTTCTGGCTTGATCACACAGGGACAAGAAAACTCCCTTGCCCAGTCTGGAGGAGGAGCTGATGATGGAAACATGACATCTACTCAAGAATGAGGAAGGGAGTGGTCTTTTTCTTGTCTCCACTTTTCCTTTGATTATATAACTGTAGCCCAATTAAGTTCTTGAGCCTCTCACTCGCCCAATTGTAAGCCTCACAAGTATTTTATTCCAATAAACTGTGGAAAATTCTTAAAGAGATGGGAAGACCAGACCACCTGACCTGCCTCCTGAGAAATCTGAATGCAGGTCAAGAAGCAACAGTCAGAACTGGACATGGAACAACAGACTGATTCCAAACTGGGAAAGGAGTATGTCAAGGCTGTGTATTGCCACCCTGCTTATTTAACTTATATGCAGAGTACATCACGAGAAACAGTGGACTGGATGAAATGCAAGCTGGAATCAAGATTACCAGGAGAAATATCAATAACCTCAGATATGCAGAAGACACCACCCTTATGGTGAAAAATGAAGAACTAAAGAGCCTCTTGATGAAAATGACAGAGAAGAGTGAGAAAGTTGGCTTAAAGCTCAACATTCAGAAAACTAAGATAACATCATCTGTTCCCATCACTTCATTGCAAATGGATGGGGAAACTGTGGAAACAGTGAGAGATTTTATTTATTTATTTACTTTTTTGGGGGAGTGGAGAGGCGGCTCCAAAATCGCTGCAAATGGTGACTGCAGCCATGAAATTAAAAGATGCTTGCTCCCTGGAAGAAAAGTTATGACTAACCTAGAGAGCATATTAAAAAGCAGAGACATTACTTTGCCAACAAAGGTCCGTCTAGTCCAAGTTATGGTTTTCCCAGTAGACACGTATGTCTGTGAGAGTTGGACTATAAAGAAAGCTGAGTGCCAAAGAATTGATGCTTTTGAACTGTGGTGTTGGAGAAGACTCTTGAGAGTCCCTTGGTCTGCAAGGAGATCCAACCTGTCCATTCTAAAGGAGCTCAGTCCTGAATAGTCATTGAAAGGACTGATGTTGGAGCTGAAGCTCCAATACTTTGGCCACCTGATAAGAAGAGCTGACTCATTTGAAAATACCCTGATGTTGGGAAAGATTGAAGGCAGGAGGAGAAAGGGACAACAGAAGATGAGATGATTGGACAGCCTCACAGACTCAATGGGCATGAGTTTGAGTAAACTCCAGAAGTTGTTGATGGACAGGGAGGCCTGGTGTGCTGCAGTCCATGGGGTTGCAAAGAGTCAGACATGACTGAGCAACTGAACTGAAATGAACTGTCCTGTTGGTGAATTCTTTCTGTGATGAGACATAAAGAACTGTGGTAGTGGAGCTGTTTGAAGCCTCAGCCATTTACTGAAACTAGTGGTTTCAGTAAAGAGGAGTCCTTCAGTGGGTGTCATTCTGTGGCATGTCAAGTTTGAGGTGAAGGGAGATATATTTCCTGGGTTCAGACAGCAAGGTATTGCATATCTTGCAGATAATTCAGAAACAAAAAAACTAACTGAATATCGGTCATCTTTATTTTGCAATATACACTTGTGATTTAAATAAAGTCACTGATTAAAAAAAATATTCAAAGATGCATCTCTCTCTCTATATATATATATATATATACACACACACACACATATATGTGTATACATATAAACATATGCATGTATTTGAAAATAACAGGTTTATTTTGGTACACATGCTTTAACAAGCATTCTCTTTTATATGTAATCGTCAAAGAAGTTAACTTGGAAAATTCTTAGTTATGCAGTTAATGCTTGAATCACACAAATTTTGTTTTGAAAAAATTAAACATATTTTTAAAGGCTTACCTCAAGAAACAAGAAAAAAGTCAAATAAATAACCTAACTCTATACCTAAAGCAACTAGAAAAGGAAGAAGTGAAGAACCCTAGAGCTAATACAAGGAAAGAAATCTTAAAAATTAGGGCAGAAATAGATACAAAAGAAACAAAAGAGACAATAGCAAAAATCAACAAAGCCAAAAGCTGGTTCTTTGAGAAGATAAATAAAATAGACAAACGATTAGCTAGACTCATAAAAAAAAGGAGAAAAGTCAAATCAACAAAATTAGGAATGAAAATGGAGAGATCACAACAGACAACACAGAAATACAAAAGATCATGAGACTTATCAGCAACTATATACAAATAAAATGGACAACTTGGAAGAAATGGACAAATTCTTAGAAAAGTACTATTCTCGTAAACTAAACCAGGAAGAAATAAAAAATCTTAACAGACCCATCCCAAGCACAGAAATTAAAATTGTAATCAGAAATCTTCCAACAAACAAAAGCCCAGGATAAGATAGCTTCACAGCTGAATTCTACCAAAAATTTAGAGAAGAGCTAACGCCTATCCTACTCAAACTCTTCCAGAAAATTGCAGAGGAAGGTAAATTTCCAAACTCATTTTATGAGGCCACCATTCCCCTAATACCAAAACCTGACAAAGATGCCACAAAAAACTACAGGCCAATATCACTGATGAACATAGATGCAAAAATCCTTAAAAAAATTCTAGCAAACAGAATCCAACAGCATATTAAAAAGATCATACATCATGACCAAGTGGGCTTTATCCCAGGAATGCAAGGAGTCTTCAATATCTGCAAATCAATCAATGTAATATGCCACATTAGCAAACTGAAAAATAAAACCCATATGATTATCTCAATAGATACAGAGAAAGGCCTTAACAAAATTCAACATCCATTTATGATAAAAAAAAAAACCCTCCAGAAAACAAGAATAGAAGGAATATACCACAACATAATAAAATCTATATATAACAAACCCACAGCAAACATTAACTTCAAGGGTGAAAAATTGAAAGCATTTCCCCTGAAGTCAGGAACAAGACAAGGGTGCCCACTCTCACCACTACTATTCAACATAGTTTTGGAAGTTTTGGCCATAGCGATCAGAGCAGAAAAATAAATAAAAGGAATCCAGATTGGAAAAGAAGAAGTAAAACTCTCACTGTTTGCAGATGACATGATCGTCTACATAGAAAACCCTAAAGATTCCACCAGAAAATTACTAGAGCTAATCAATGAATATAGTAAACTTGCAGGATATAAAATAAACACACAGAAATCCCTTGCATTCTTATACACTAACAATGAGAAAACAGAAAAAGAAATTAAGGAAAAAATTCCATTCACCATTGCAACAAAAAGAATAAAATACTTAGGAATATTTCTACCTAAAGAAACTAAAGACCTACATATAGAAAACTATAAAACACTGGTAAAAGAAATCAAAGAGGACACACATAGATGGAGAAATATACCATGTTCATGGATCAGAAGAATCAGTATAGTGAAAAAGAGTATATTACCCAAAGCAATCTATAGATTCAATTCAATTCCTATCAAGCTTTCAACAGTATTTTTCAGAGAACTAGAACAAATAATTTCACAATTTGTACTGAAATACAAAAAAACCTCAAATAGCGAAAGCAGTCTTGAGAAAGAAGAGTGGAACTGGAGGAATCAACCTGCCTGACTTCAGTCTCTACTACAAAGCCACAGTCATCAAGACAGTATGGTACTGGCACAAAGACAGAAGTATAGTTCAATGGAACAAAATAGAAAGCCCAGAGATAAATCCAAGCACCTATGGACACCTTATCTTTGACAAAGGAGGCAAGAATATACAATGGAGAAAAGACAATCTCTTTAACAAGTGGTTCTGGGAAAACTGGTCAACCACTTGTAAAAGAATGAAACTAGATCACTTTCTAACACCATACAAAAAATAAACTCAAAATGGATTAAAGATCTAAATGTAAGACCAGAAACTATAAAACTCCTAGAGGAAAACATAGGGAAAACACTCAATGACATAAACCACAGCAGGATCCTCTATGAACCACCTCCCAGAATTCTGGAAATAAAAGCAAAAATAAACAAATGGCACCTAATTAAAGTTAAAAGCTTCTGCACAACAAAGGAAACTATAAGCAAGGGGAAAAGACAGCCTTTAGAATGGGAGAAAACAATAGCAAATGAAGCAACTGACAAAGAATTAATCTCAAAAATATACAAGCAACTCCTGCAGCTCAATTCCAGAAAAATAAACGACCCAATCAAAAAGTGGGCCAAAGAACTAAGTAGACATTTCTCCAAAGAAGACATACAGATGGCTAACAAACACATAAAAAGATGCTCAACATCACTCATTATCAGAGAAATGCAAATCAAAATCACAATGAGGTACCATTTCACACCAGTCAGAATGGTTGCTATCCAAAAGTCTACAGGCAATAAATGCTGGAAAGGGTGTGGAGAAAAGGGAACCCTCTTACACTGTTGGTGGGAATGCAAACTAGTACAGCCACTATGGAGAACAATGTGGAGATTCCTTACAAAACTGGAAATAGAACCCATATGACCCAGCAATCCCACTGCTGGGCATACACACCAAGGAAACCAGAATTGAAAGAGACATCTGTACCCCAATGTTCATCGCAGCACTATTTATAATAGCCAGGATATGGACGCAACCTAGATGTCCATCAGCAGACGAATGGATAAGAAAGATGTGGTACATATACACAATGGAATATTACTCGGCCATTAAAAAGAATACATTTTAATCAGTTCTACTGAGGTGGATGAAACTGGAGCCTATTATACAGAGTGAAGTAAGCCAGAAAGAAAAATACCAATACAGTATACTAATGCCTATATATGGAATTTAGAATGATGGTAACGATAACCTTGTATGTGAGACAGCAAAAGAGACACAGATGTATAGAACAGTCTTTTGGACTCTATGGGAGATGGCGAGCGTGGGATGATATGGGAGAATGGCACTGAAACTGGTAAATTATCACATATGAAACAAATCGCCAGTCCAGGTTGGATGCATGATACAGGGTGCTCGGGGCTAGTGCACAGGGATGACCCAGAGGGATGGGATGGGGAGGAAGGTGGGAGGGGGTTCAGGATGGGGAACACATGTACACCCATGGCAGATTCATGTCAATGTATGGAAAAACCAATACAATATTATAAAGTAAAATAAATAAAACTGAGATAGAAAAAATATATATATATTAGATTTTTCAATCAAACAACAAAAAATTAAAGACTAAATTCATCAAGGTTTGCAGTTGCTTCAGTTCACTTAAGGCTCAATTTTGCCTCTAACTACTGTGGTGCTATGCTTTCTTGCATTTAAACAGTGGATTGCAGTAAACAACAATAGCATAGTGATTATAAAAACAAAGTAACAGGACGAGGTATTTCAATTTTGTCTTTCTAATTGATCAGTTGAAAGTTGTGTTTAGACTTTTTGATGACGGCCATTCTGATCAGCCTGAGATGATACCTCATTGTGGTTTTGATTTGCATTTCTCTAATAATGAATGATGTTGAGCACCTTTTCATGTGTTTATTAGCCATCAGTATGTCTCCTTTGGAGAAATGTCTGTTTAGTTATTTGGCCTATTGTTTGACTGGGTTTTTTACTTTTCTGGTATAGAGCTGCATTAACTGCTTGCATATTTTGGAGAGTAATTATTTGTCAGTTGTTTTATTTGCTATTATTTTCTCCCATTCTGAAGGCTGCTTTTTCACCGTATTGTTCCCTTCCTTGTGCAAAAACTTTTAAGGTTAATAAGGTCCCATTTGTTTATATATATAATTACTCTGGGAGGGGGAGTCATAGAAGTTCTTGCCTTGATTTATGTTGGAGAGTGTTCTGCCTAGGTTTTCCTCTAAGAATTTTATAGTTTCTGGACTTACATTTACATCTTTAATTCATTTTGAGTATATTTTTGTGTATAGTGTTAGAAAGTATCCTAGTATGATTCTTTTACACATGGTTGACTAGTTCCGCCAGTGCCACTTGTTAAACAGATTGTCTTTTCTCCATTGTATATTTTTGCCTCCTTTGTCAAAGATAAGGTGTCCATGGGTGTTTTTTTCTCTGGGATTTCTATTTTATTCCGTTGATCTATATGTCTGTCTGTGTGCCAGTACCATGCTGTCTTGATGACTAACTTTGTAGTATAATCTGAAGTCAGGAAGGTTGATTCCTCCAGTTCCATATTTCTTTCTCAAGATTGCTTTGGCTATTCAAGGTAATTGTTGTGTGTGTTTCCACACAATTTGTGAAATTGTTTGTTCTAGTTCTCTGAAAAATGCCATTAGATTGATAGGGATTGTGTGGAATCTATAAATTGCTTTGAGTAGTATATTCTTTTTTCACTGTATTGATTCTTCTAATCCAAGAACATGGTACATTTCTCTATCTATATGTGTCATCAATAAATGCTGGGGAGGGTGTGGAGAAAAGGGAACCCTCTTACATTGTTGGTGGAATGCAAACTGGTACAGCCACTATGGAGAACAGTGTGGAGATTCTATTAAAAAAAAAAAAGTGGAAATAGAACTGCCACATGATCCAGCAATCCCATGCTGGGCATACACATCAAGGATAGCAGAGTTGAAAGAGACACATGTACTCCAATGTTCACTGCAGCACTGTGTACAATAGCTAGGACATGGAAGCAACCTAGATGTCCACTAGATGAATGGATAAGGAAGTCGTGGGACATATGCACAGTGGAATATTGCTCAGGTATAAAAAGGATGCATATGAATCTGTTCTAATGAGGTGGATGAAACTGGAGTCTATTATACAGAATGAAGTAAGTCAGAAAGAGAACACCAATGTAGATTAACATATATATAAGGAATTTAGAAAGATGGTAATGATGATCCTATATGCAAAGCTCAAAAGAGACACAGATGTAAAGAATAGACTTTTGGATTCTGTGAGAGAAGGTGAGGGCAGGATGACTTGAGAGAAAAGTGTTGAAACATGTATATTACCATATATAAAATAGATGACTATTGTGAGTTCGATGCATGAAGCAGAAAGAAGTTCTGAGTGTGTTATAAACCCCTAGGTGCTCCAAGGAATTAGCTGTGGACTTAAAAAAAAAAAAAAAAAAAGCATACTGGGAAGTACTAACATCCTTTGACTTTTGGTTTGGTTATTCACTTCTCTTCTATATTGATAAAAAAAATCAAAAAAAAATAAACAAACAAAATTAACCAGGGGAGGAAAAAATCTGACTGCAGAGGAATTCTGAACTTACGAGCATTTGAATAGAAAATTTCCTGAGTGATGAATTTTACTGCTATATGTATTCAAAATAAGCAGCACAAGCACATTTGTGCCATTCATTTCCATACAATTTCTAAAGTTATTACCTATTTGGAATATTACCCACTTTTCATGTACAACATAAAAATTTATGATGGATACCCTTTAAATGTGTATCTAAAAGTATGCATTACAATAAAGTATGATTTGTGATGGGAATAAGCATTGCATTTTTAATTACCTTTCTCTTAGAGATGAACTCAGGGAAATATCAAAGTAAGATATAACATCACAGATGAGTACTTCAGTATGACTGCATATTATATTAAACATTCCCTATATTAATAATCAGAGTTACTCCTCTACTAAATAACCACACAGATCTGAATTCAGGTTTTCTTTTTTATGGAAATGATTATTGAATTACACATCCATATTCTTTTGCTCATTATCCCATAATATACTATTCTTCAGAATAGGAATATTTGTAGGGTTTCAAATATGTTCCTTGAGTTATAAGAGATTCTTTTATGTATTTTGTATCATCTTAGGTGACAATTATGTTTGTATAGTCTAGACACTAAATGATTCATAACTGTGCTATCCTAATATATTTTTTTGTCATAAAATGTGAAGTAGTGTAAAATGAAACTATGCAGGATAGTCATCATATAAAAATGAAACCTTCCATTTAAGTTTGGTAGCGACAACTTTATAAATAGTATGCAATGTCAGCAAGTTTGCAAGGAAATAAAGTTAAAAAGTACATTGAAAGCACAATAAATAGAAAAGAGCAGAATGTTAAGTATCCTTGTTCACTTTATTTTGTGCTGTGTTTACAACCTATGGTAGAACTCTGTGTGTAAAGATAACCATACTCTCTGGTAAAAGTGTAATCAAATAATTGCTAATGCACAAAACTCTGAAACATGACTCAGCATGCCATTTTCCAGATGGTATCACAAGTCATCTTCACAGAGAATGCTCTTTTTAGTGCCTTTTTCAGATGCAGAAATTATCCCCAAAGTAATGAGGGTTTACTGTATCCTCAGATACTAAAATATTATATAGTAGTTCTTGAATGTGTCCAATTTAATTCTTAGAAGTAAAGAAGATGGAAGTAAAATTCATAGCACTCCCTTAGATGCAATGGCCGGCCAGAAATCAGGCATCCCATTTACAGGAATATACAGAATCAAGGGAGGTAAAGTAGGTTTAGGGGCTCAAACAAGTTAGCTCTGAATACAAGTTGGATGCCATGCCAATGAGAGGGTAACAGGCAGGAAGGCCAGGGGTCTCCAAACGGAGGAAATAGCCTGCAAATGTCAGACATTTTTATCTCTCTTAAGCGGCAGGAGGAAACAAACTAGCGATATTTTTTCCTTCTCTATCATGTATGGATGTGAGAGTTGGACTGTGAGGAAGGCTGTTCGCCAAAGAATTGGTGCTTTTGAACTGTGATGTTGGAGAAGACTCTTGAGAGTCCCTTGGACTGCAAGGAGATCCAACCAGTCCATTCTGAAGGAGATCAGCCCTGGGATTTCTTTGGAAGGAATGATGCTAAAGCTGAAACTCCAGTACTTTGACCACCTCATGCGAAGAGTTGACTCATTGGAAAAGACTTAGATGCTCGGAGGGATTGGGGTCAGGAGAAGAAGGGGACGACAGAGGATGAGATGTCTGGATGGCATCACTGACTCGATGGACACGAGTCTGCGTGAACTCCAGGATTTGGTGATGGACAGGGAGGCCTGGCGTGCTGCGATTCATGGGGTCGCAAAGAGTCAGACACGACTGAGTGACTGAACTGAACTGAAACAAATTTAAAAGGAGGTTTCTCTTAAAATGCTGTGTTGCCATGACACCTGGTTTCACCTGAAGTTAACTATTCTCAAACCTAGAGATAACCAATGCCTTTTTCTCACGGAAATGTTTATCTTAAGCTATGCTAATGTACTATGCATTTACTCCAAACTCTGTCTTCAAGTGGGTTCCGCCTTTTGGCTCAGAACCTACTTGATAAAGCAGTATGTTACACTCCAATATTGTTCCTCTAATCTGTGTAAATGAAACTATTTGTATGGTGATCTGCCCTTCAAGATTCAAGTTAATCATTTTATGGCTCAAGATAAACCATTTGGTGCCAAGATTATCCCAAAATACATCTTATGGGTGAGGGGCCTGGTGCCATTCTAAGTTTTGAGACATTCCTTTCTTTCATTAACAGACTGCTGGTGACTGTATAACATCCAGCTGAAGACTAGCAGGGGGGTACTCTTTTGTCCCCTTCTGATGCCTATGTCAGAAGCTTTCTCTATCTCCTTTATACTTTAACAAAACTTGATTACACAAAAGCTCTGAGAGATCAAGCCTCGTCTCTGGCCCCAGATTAAATTCTTCTCCTCTGGGGGCCAAGAATCCCGGCGTCATGATGCAACAACAACCTTTCACCAAGGAAGACAATTTCATTTCACTGGCAATACATACAACTTTTAAAATCTTCAGTAAAAGAGACAAACATGATTATATATTTGGCTGTAGGATTTCCCTGGCCATCCAGTGGCTAAGACTCCGAGGTCGCAATGCAGGACACTCAGGTTTGATCCCTGATCTGGGTACTGGATCCCACATGCCACAACCAAGAATTTGCACGCTGCAACTAAAGACTGCATGTTGCAACAAGATCAAAGATCCCACGAGCCACGACTAAGACACAGCACAGCCAAATAAAATTTTTAAAATATTTTTAAAAATTTGGTTAATTAAAAATTTGGGTGAATTGTTGAGTGAAAAGTTGCTCAGTCCAAAAAAAAAAAAAAACAGTGAAAGTGAAAAAAAAAGTGCAAATTGCTCAGTTGTGTTCAACTCTGCAACCCTATGGACTATACCGTTCAGGCAGTTCTCTAGGCCAGAATAGTGGGGTGGGTAGTCTTTCCCTTTTCCAGGGGATCTTCCCAATCCAGGGATCAAACCCAGGTCTCCCACATTGTGGGCAGATTCTTTATCAGCTGAGCCACCAGGGAAGCCCAAGAATACTGGAGTGGGTAGCCTATCCTTTCTCGAGGGGATCTCACTGACCCAGGAATGGAACTGGGGTCTCCTGCACTGCAGGTGGTTTCTTTAAACTGAGCTACTAGGCAAGCCTTGAATTGCTGAGAGATTAATGTCCTTGGATAGTTTGAGGACAGTGATTTACCAGGAAGCCTGGGTCATTGAGGAAAATTTGGGCAGAACTATATTTGCATATGTCTTTTTAAAAAAACAACCTAACAAACACAAGTAAGTAACTAAGTAAGTAAGTGTTAGTTGCCCAGTTGTGCCCGACTCTGTGATGCCATGGACTACAGCCCACTAGGCTCCTCTGTCCATGAGATTTTCCAAGCAAGGATACTGGAGTGGGTTGCCATTTCCTTCTCCAGGGGATCTTCCCAGCCCAGGGATCAAACCCAGGTCTCCTGCACTGCAGGCAGGCAGATTCTTTACTGACTGAGCTACAAGGGAAGCCCAACAAACACAAAGTGAGACCCAGACCAAACCAGAGCACCTGATTTGAGCTCCCTGTGTCATATAGCAAATTTCCACTGGCTAAATTTTGCAGATGGTAATATATATGTTTCTCTGCTACTCTCTCAGTTCATCCGACCGTCTTCTGCCTCCCCCCACTGTTTCCACAAGTCTGTTCTCTATGTCTGCATCTCCACTGCTGCCTTGCAATTAGGTTCATCAGTCTAACTAAAATATTTTAAAAGTCCAAACCAAACACTGTGCTTAATAGTTACATGCCTGTGTGCTTTCTGAACATAAAAATAACATATGCATCTAAAGAGTTTTACATTAAAAAAATAAAATAGGAAATAAAAATAGGATCTTTACATCATATAAGCCAGTGGTAACTAATTATTATATGATAAATGGGTGTCAAAATGGATATGCTTATTCAATATGCATGGTTTTTTTTTTTATTTTACTTTATTTTACTTTACAGTACTGTATTGGTTTTGCCATACATCAACATGAATCCACCACGGGTGAGCATGAGTTCCCAATCCTGAACCAATATGCAGTTTTATAAGCTTTTAACACACATATGATTTTAATTCATTAGAAAGAAGGGAAAAAAGTCCTCTTTACTTTTTCTATCTTCCTCCACTAATATGCTAGTCTAGCAATGAATGAAGAATATTTCTTATGGTTACATCCATGAATTTCAGAGTTCTAGTCCCTGGTTTATCAATGTTATGTGGGAACTATTGACATGAAAAAAATGACAATTTCCCTTATTAAATTCAATCTGTATACCCTTTTTTTGTTCCAGTCAATACAGAATAGTTATTTTCAAAACACAGTTGACTTTTAATTGCATTATTAATTTTAGATAACTGTAAACATCATCCTTTGACATCTTCTTGTAAGATGAAGATACAACACTTGTGCTTTTCTGTCCTGAACTTATGTGAGACATAATTTGAATTTTATTTTGAGAGAATTGAAAATAATTTTTTTCTTTTAGAGCTTCAATTAAGTCTTATGTATTTTTTCTGTTTGTTAATGCCAAACATCACATATCAACACAGGATTTTTGCTTCCAAGTATGATAGAGTGGTCTTGTAAGCACATAGGTTAAGGGGCTCTCAGAGAAAGAGAAGCAAGAATGATCTCTCTTGACATAAAATAAGCCATTTTAGCCTAAGCCATTTTGCAATCTAAGCCCAGCCTCAAAACTTGCCCTTTAACAGATATCAGTAATCCATGATTTTAAGGGGAAGTGAAGGAATACAAGAAAGAAGGAAAAGCAGTAAAAAAAAAAAAAAAAAAAGTTCAGCTGTCAAACAGAGTCCAGGTTCCTCCTCATAGGATGTACTAACCAATCTAATATATGTTTTCTTTGAGCTCTGAAGAAACTAAGCACGGCTCTATGTGCACACCTGCACACACACACACACACACACACACACACACACATCCCACACCCACACACACACACACCCTCCACACACACACATACACACACATGCCCACGTGGAAAATAGAATGATAGCTTTGACCCTTCTGACTTCGATCAACTAAAGTTTGGACTCTGTCAACCTTTGTCTCAATTCTATACTGAATTCTCCTTTACTCAACCCCTTTATGATTATGCATGGACCCTTAGCTTAAAACTTCCCCAATTGCATTGTTCAGAAACACACTGCTTTGGAAAAGATACCCAGTGCTGTCCTTACTTGCAAGTAGGGTGAAACCAGTTTTGGGTTTCATATTGTTGGGTTACATCCTCCACTGCAAGCAAATAATTAGACAATGTACATAAGGCAATAGTTATTATGAACTAGACAGCAAGGGCATACAACACCAAATTTTGGAAACATGGACATTCAGATTTGCTCCACAATCATCCCTCTACCAGAAGACAGTTCCTTAATCGTGACTCAGGAAGCTGGTTTCCAATAGGATTCCCAACGGTTGAGTTGAAATCTGGAGGGAGAGGTCAAATCCATGGGTGCCCAAGCATCTGGGCTCTGTTGATAAAAACCACTGAAGAAGATGGAGCCTGGAAAAGTGGCTTCCCACAAACATGCTTGAGTTTTCCTAACAAGTTCTGTGCCAAGGACCAAGTCTCAGATACACAGTGAAAGACTCTATAGGATTTACCCAATAGTGTTGACTGCAGGATTGAGAATGAAATGAGTGGGAGAGGTAACTGCACAGGGCAATGTTAGTACCCAATCCAGCGAAAGTGGCAAAATGTCATTGCCACTTTCTTTACATTTTGGACATCGAACTGAGACACCAGAAAGACCACAGCTTATGAGTAAGTCTGAGGACCTAGTAGGACCTTCATTGTACGTTCCCTAACACACTAAAATCAAGCCCTGAGAAGTTCTACAGGAGAGGAAAGGTGTGGAGGCCAAGTCTTACAAGTTAGAGGACTTAAGAGACACCTAGGACTCTTCACAAATAGTTCCCAGCAAAGTGTTAACAGAGGCTAACTAAGGACAAGTGACCAGTTAGTGACTGAATCCCCTACGAGAAGAAAATAAATATACTTCAGGGAAAGTTAACAGAATCTAGAATCTCTATAATTTATCATAAAATATTTTTAGTACAAAATGATAATTTTAAAAATTAAATAAGCAAGGAAACCAGCATATGTGACTAGTAGTCAATAAAACAATCAATAGAAGTCAAATTAACAGTGTCTTGGGTATTAGATTTTGCAGACAAGTTTAAAGCAAGTATTACATATTGTTCAAATAAAAGTACAACTATTTTCAAAAGATTAAAAAACCAAGATGATAATGATTGCACATTCATGTAATCTCATCAGAGAAATGGAATCCATAAAAACAGGGGAATTCTAAAATTTTAAATTAAAATAACTGAGGCAAAATTTTTTGCTGTGCTTCACAGTAGATTGGAGGTGAGAATGGAGCCAGTGGCCTTGATCACTGATCAATAAAAAAAAAATATACAGTAAAAATTAACTGAATAGCAGACAGAGACAGTGATTGAGAGAAACATGCTCAAGATAGTTAGCAATTGTCAGGCAAAATAAAACTGATATATAATAACTGTGTCAGGAAGAGAAGCACATGAGAATAGGGCAGAACATTTTTTAATAAACAATGTAAAATAATTTCCCCTAAAATGACAGAAATAAATGGACTTGTAGGTCTGATAAATTTAATAGAAAATCAAAGATAATCTGAAAACATTAAGAGGAAAAAAAAAAAAAAAGAACTACTACATACAGAAAAATGGTAATAGAAATCTTACTTATTCCTCATCAGAAATAATAGAGATCTAAAGAAAATGGAATGACATTTTGTGTGTGTCTGTTTTTCGGTTGTTTGTTTTGTATTGAAGTCTGGTTGATGTACAATATTATACAATTACAGGTATAAAATATAGAGCTTCAAAATGTTTAAAGGATATTCCCCACTTTTAGTTATTATAAAATATTCGCTATATTCCTTGTGTTGTATATCTTTATAGTTTATTTTATGTATCTAAAAAAGATGCCAGAAATGTAAATACATGGTAACTATAAAGAAATGTGCATTTTTTTCTTTTCATAACATTCTTAGGAAAGAACTAATAAAAATAAAATTAATAAAATATAAAATTGATTTGTGATACACACATAAATACAATGTATGACAATGCCAAGAATTACATATCCATATAGATATGATGGTAGATAAAGGATTATACTCCTGGGACATCACATTTGAGAAATTAAAAATGGAAGGTTGGAAATAAAAATTGACAAGTATTAAGTGTGAATTAAGAAAAGCAAAGGATGAAGTTGAAGTAATATAATTTTGCACCTAAATACCTTTTTGGATATTAGTAATGCACATTTTCAACTTTAAAACAACCACTGAGTTTTTTTTTTTTAATATTGACTTAACACATTTATAAAGAAAAGATATAGCATACTAAAGTATATTAGAATATGTGCTTGTCATCCCTGATGAAGTAACTTGTACTCATCTTCTCCCCTCACCCTGGCCTAAAACTAAGAAATTAGATGAAATTAAAAATAGGTTTTTAACCTGGGGTCTTATTCTTTTTAGATATTACTATCTTATAAGTAAAATGAAATATTTATTCTTGAACAGCCATCCTCAAATAACACAGCCTGGCTATGTTAGAATTATCTTAAGAAATTTTGTCTTCATTTTGAAATACAGGTCTCTGGCTTCAAAAAGAGTCTTACTGAATAATAACTTCAGGTACCAACAGAGTCTGATGTTCAGTTAGGTATGAAAATTACAAAATTCAATGTCTCAGACTCCCTTGAAACTCTTACATCCTAATTCATTGAACAAAATAGTTAATTTTAGATAAATATTTCCTGAAACTTCTAGTAAAAATATGTCTTTAAGGATTTTTCTGGTACATATAAAGATGTCATTATAACATCATTTAAACAGACTTTCTTATGAATTTAGATGTTTCACGACCTTTTCATTGAAATGTTTCATACTAATACCCCTTCACTATCAATGTCTCATTAAAGGGAAAATACTCCCAGGAGTGTATAGAAACCTTGAATTTATAGGGTCAGAACTACAAATGATAAATGGTAGTAATTGGATAGATACTACAAAATAAATCTTCAGAAACCTTGTAATTAGTGACACAGTTTTCAAAATCAAATAATATATTTGCCAACACAAATAATTACAAGCCTGGGAATAATTATGAAGTTACAGAACTGTTGTCTATGAATGATGGCCAAGAATACTATGTATTTATGATTACTTTCCTTTTATTTTCTAAAGCATTTAAGCTTATCTGCCAATGGGATACTACCTAAAAGCCCATTACCAGTTCAAAAAATTGAATTTCAATTAATCTGCATCTCTACTTTTCACCTTAGCCAATACGCCTCCAGGAAAAACTGCTCACTGAAAACATTAATTCATGAAATTTGATTAGATGACACTTGATGGGCTCAAACTGACACTTACTTCACCTCCTTGAGACATGTTAACTACACATTTGGTTTCTATAAATAAATATAGCTAAGTACAACACTTGGGACTTTCTCACACATCACTGGAAACCAGGGCAAGACTATTGATGAAGAGAAATGAAATACCTAACTGTATTATAGGCTAGGGACATGATCAGAATAATATTAGTTATTTCTTTTTCCCAACTAGGGATTCTTGAAAATGATTTTAGTGGTACATTTTTGAATATAAATTTTGTAACCTATAAACTGGACATGGAACAGCAAATTTGTTCCAAATCAGGAAAGGAGTATATAAAGGCTGTATACTGTCACCCTGCCTATTTAACTTATATACAGAGTACATCATGAGAAATGCCAGGCTGGATGAAGCACAAGCTGGAATCAAGATTGCTGGGAGAAATATCAATAACCTCAGATAGGCAGTTGACACCACAGTTATGGCAGAAAGCGAGGGAGAACTAAAGAGCCTCTTGATGAAAGTGAAAGAGGAGAGTGAAAAAGTTGGCTTAAAACTCAACATTTAGAAAACTAAGATCATGGCATTCGGTCCCATCACTTCATGACAAATAGATGGAGAAACAGTGGAAACAGTGAGACTCTTTATTTGCTTGGGCTCCAAAATCAATGCAGATGGTGACTGCAGCCATGAAATTAAAAGATACTTGCTCTTTGGAATAAAAGTTATGACCAACGTAGACAGCCTATTAAAAAGTAGAGACATTATTTTACCAATAGAGGTTCATCTAGTTAAAGCTAAGATTTTTCCAGTAGTCATGTATGAATGTGAGAGTTGGACTATAAAGAAAGCTGTGCCTCAAAGAATTGATGCTTTTGAACTGTGGTGTTGGAGAATACTCTTGAGAGTTCCTTGGACTGCAAGGAGATCCAACCAGTCAATCCTAAAGGAAATCAATCCTGAATTTCATTGGAAGGGCTGATGCTGAAGCTGAAACTCCAATACTTTGGCCACCTGATGTGATGAACTGACTCACTGGGAAAGACCTTGATGCTGGGAAAGATTGAAGACAGGAGGAGAAGGGGACAACAGAGGACAAGATGTTTGGATGGCATCACTGACTGGATGGACATGAGTTTGAGTAAGCTTCAGGAGTTGGAGTTGGACAGGGAAACTTAGTGTGCTGCAGTCCATGGAGTTGCAAAAAGTCAGACATGACTGAATGACTGAGCTGAACTGACTGACTGAACCTATAAACAATAAGATTTGTTCCAATGAAACAGATACAAAGAGAGAGGAGAAAAATTACATATGTCAAGTTATGCTGTATTTACCTTTTTATTATTATAGTTGTATGTAACACAAATGGGTCAACATCATAAGCACACAAACATGGATACTCACAACTGGGACACAAAATAAATCCAGGTACATGTTAAGATATCTGATACAAAGTATTATATGTAGAATGGATAAACAATAAGATCCTTCTATATAGCACAAGAAACTACATTTTATATCCTGTAATAAACCATAATAGGGCTTCCCTATTATGAAGAAGGCAATGGCAATCCACTCCAATACTCTTGCCTGGAAAATCAAATGGATGGAGGAGCCTGGTAGGCTGCAGTCCATGGGGTCACAAAGAGTCAAACACAACTGAGCGACTGAGGGGCTTCACTTTCACTCATTGGAGAAGGAAATGGCAACACACTCCAGTTCTTGCCTGGAGAATCCCAGGGACAGGGGAGCCTAGTGGGCTGCCATCTATGGAGTTGCACAGAGTCGGACACGAATGAAGTGACTTAGCAGCATGGCTTCCCTGGTAGCTCAGTGGTAAAGAACCTGCCTGCTAATACAGGAGATGTGGGTCCATCCCTGGGTTAGAAAGACGTCCTGAAGGAGGAAATGGCAACTCACTCAAGTAGTCTTACCTAGGAAAACCCATGGACAGAGGAGCCTGGTGTTCTGCAATCCATGGGGCTGCAAAGAGTCGGACATGGCATAGTGACTAAACAACAACAGCAAAACATAATAGAAACAGAAAAAGATATAGGCTTCATATTTTCATTGTCACACTATGTAACAACACAGTATGTTACTGTGACTAATCTATGACACTTTATATTAACTGTTTCTTTTCATACCCGTTGATAATTTTGAATAGCATTTAATAAGAAATAATGAATCCAAAAGAATGAAAGCAATTTTTTATTTGTTATTTATACAATATAGCCTAAAAACTATTATTGGCCCCAGAAAAGATTCCAGTTGCAATAAACAAAAAAAAAAAAACAAAGAAACTAGTATTGTTTGCTAGGTCAGAGACTGGTTAGTTATTCTCCACAGTTGGTATTTCCTTTTAAGTATGTGCTTGGATTTTCCATTAATAAGGTGTAGACAAAGGTGATAAAATCCAGTTCCAGGCCAAATCCCTCCCAGGACCTCCTGCTTAATTCTATCCTTTCTCCTCTTCCTTTTCATCAATTTGGTAGCTGTTTTTTAAGGTATATTAAGGTTTTTTTTTCTTAAAATTTTATTTAAATCAGATATTGAAGAACATCATTTTGGGTTCCTGAATAGCTCCTTTGAACAAAATTTCCACACAATGAGCTTTTAGTGTGACAGGGTTTAGCCACACTACTCACCCACTTAAGATACTGACTGTCCAGATTTATTGTAACAGTATTCAGCTTACTTTAATGGATTCTTTAACCCATACAAGGTCAGTTTTTCTCAGTTGCTCACATCCTAACTCACTGTGGTCTTGTCTGACTCTTTAAAACCCTATGGACTTTATTTTTGTCTATGGTATTAGAAAGTGTTCTAGTTTCATTCTTTTACAAGTGGTTGACCAGTTTTCCCAGCACCACTTGTTAAAGAGATTGTCTTTCCTCCATTGTACATTCTTGCCTCCTTTGTCAAAGATAAGGTGTCTATAGGTGTGTGGATTTATCTCTGGGCTTTCTATTTTGTTCCATTGGTCTATATTTCTGTCTTTGTGCCAGTACCATACTGTCTTGATGACTGTGGCTTTGTAGTAGAGCCTGAAGTCAGGCAGATTGATTCCTCCAGTTCCATTTTTCTTTCTTAAGATTGCTTTGGCTATTCGTCTTTTGTATTTCCATACAAAATGTGAAATTATTTGTTCTAGCTCTGTGAAAAATACCGTTGGTAGGTTGATAGTGATTGCATTGAATCTATAGATTGCTTTGGGTAGTATGCTCATTTTCACTATATTGATTCTTCTGATCCAAGAACATGGTATATTTCTCCATCTATTAGTGTCCTCCTTGATTTCTTTCACCAGTGTTTTATAGTTTTCTATATATAAGTTAAAAAAAACAAAAGAGTTCCAGAAAAACATCTATTTCTGCTTTATTGACTATGCAAAAGCCTTCAACTCTTTCGATCACAGTAAACTGGAAAATTATGAAAGAGATGGGAATACCAGACCACGTGACCTGCCTCTTGAGAAACCTATATGTAGGTCAGGAAGCAACAGTTAGAACTGGACATGGAACAACAGACAGGTTGCAAATAGGAAAAGGAGTATGTCAAGGCTGTATATTGTCACCCTTCTTATGTAACTTATATGCAGAGTACATCATGAGAAACTCTAGGCTGGAAGAAGCACAAGCTGGAATCAAAATTGCTATCTCCCAGCAATCTTGATTCCAGCTTGTGCTTCTTCCAGCCCAGCGTCTCTCAATATTGTAAACTACTTAACCTCCAATTGAAATAAATACATTTATTTTAAAAATAATTTAAAAATAAAAAATAAAGCAATGATCTCCCAATTAAAAATAAATACATTAAAAAAAAAGATTGCTGGGAGAAATATCAATAACCTCACATATGCAGATGACACCACCCTTATGGCAGAAAGTGAATAAGAACTAAAAGGCTCTTAATGAGAGTGAAAGAGGAGAGTGAAAACGTTGGGTTAAAGCTCAACATTCAGAAAACGAAGATTATGACATCTGGTCCCATCACTTCATGGGAAATAGATGGTGAAACAGTGACAACAGTATCAGACTTTATTTTGGGGGGCTCCAAAATCACTGTAGATGGTGATTGCAGCCATGAAATTAAAGACGCTTACTCCTTGGAAGAAAAGTTATGACCAACCTAGATAGTATATTCAAAAGCAGAGACATTACTTTGCCAACAAAGGTCCATCTAGTCAAGGCTATGATTTTTCTAGTGGTCATGTATGGATGCGAGAGTTGGACTGTGAAGAAAGCTGAGTGCTGAAGAATTGATGCTTTTGAACTGTGGTGTTGGAGAAGACTCTTGAGAGTCCCTTGGACTGCAAGGAGATCCAATCAATCCATTCTAAAGAAGATCAGCCCTGGGTGTTCTTTGGAAGGAATTTTGCTAAAGCTAAAACTCCAATACTTTGGCCACCTCATGCAAAGAGTTGACTCATTGGAAAAGACTCTGATGCTGGGAAGGATTGGGGGCAGGAGGAAAAGGGGACGGCAGAGGATGGACATGAGTTTGAGTGAACTCCGGGAGATGGTGATGGACATGGAGGCCTGGTGTGCTGTGATTCATGGGGTCGCAAACAGTCAGACACAACTGAGCGACTGATCTGATCTGATCTGATCTTATTTCTTTCAGTTCAGTTCAGTTCAGCCGCTCAGTCGTGTCCGACTCTTTGGGACCCCATGAATCGCAGCACGCCAGGCCTCCCTGTTCATCACCATCTCCAGGAGTTCACTCAGACTCATGTCCATCGAGTCCGTGATGCCATCCAGCCATCTCATCCTCGGTCGTCCCTTTCTCCTCCTGCCCCCAATCCCTCCCAGCATCAGAGTCTTTTCCAATGAGTCAACTCTTCGCACGAGGTGGCCAAAGTACTGGAGTTTCAGCTTTAGCATCATTCCTTCCAAAGAAATCCCAGGGTCAATCTCCTTCAGAATGGACTGGTTGGATCTCCTTGCAGTCCAAGGGACTCTCAAGAGTCTTCTCCAACACCACAGTTCAAAATCATCAATTCTTCGGTGCTCAGCCTTCTTCACAGTCCAACTCTCACATCCATACATGACCACAGGAAAAACCATAGCCTTGACTAGACGGACCTTAGTCGGCAAAGTAATGTCTCTGCTTTTGAATATACTATCTAGGTTGGTCATAACTTTTCTTCCAAGAGTAAGCATCTTTTAATTTCACGGCTGCAGTCACCATCTGCAGTGATTTTTAGGTAGATATATTCCTAAGTATTTTATTCTTTTCATTGCATTGGTGAATGAAATCGTTTCCTTAACTTCTCTTTCTACTTTCTCATTATTAGTGTATAGGAATGCAAGGGATTTCTGTGTGTTGATTTTATATCCTGCAACTTTACTATATTAATTGATTAGCTCTAGTAAATTTCTGGTGGAGTCCTTAAGGTTTTCTATGTAGAGGATCATGTCATCTGCAAACAGTGAGAGTTTTAATGAGGTACCATTTCACGCCAGTCAGAATGGCTGCTATCCAAATATCTACAAGCAATAAATAATGGAGAGAGTGTGGAGAAAAGGGAACCCTCTTACACTGTTGGTAGGAATGCAAACTAGTACAGCCACTCTGGAGAACAGTGTGGAGATTCCTTACAAAACTGGAAATAGAACTGCCATATGACCCAGCCATCCCACTGCTGGGCATACACACTGAGGAAACTAGAATTGAAAGAGACACGTGTACTCCAATGTTCATTGCAGCACTATTTATGATAGCCAGGACATGGAAGCAACCTAGATGTCCATCAGCACATGAATGGATAAGAAAGTTGTGGTACATATACACAATGGAATATTACTCAGCCATTAAAAAGAATACATTTGAATCAGTTCTAATGAGGTGGATGAAACTAGAGCTGATTATACAGAGAGAAGTAAGCCAGAAAGCAAAACACCAATACAGTATACTAATGCATATATATGAATTTAAGAAAGATGGTAATGATAACCTTGTATGAGAGACACAAAAGACACAAATGTATAGAACAGTCTTTTGTACTCTGTGGGTGAGGGTGAGGGTGGGATGATTTGGGAAAATGGCACTGAAACATGTATAATATCATATGTGAATGACCCAGAGGGATGGTATGGGGAGGGAGGTGGGAGGGAGATTCAGGATGGGGAATATGTGTACACCTGTTGAGTGGATTCATGTTGATGTATGGGAAAAACAATACAATATTATAAAGTAATTTGCATCCAATTAAAATAAATAAATTTATATTAAAAAATAATAATAAAAAAATAAAAACCCTATGGACTGTAGCTCTCCAGGCCCCTCCATGGGATTCTCCAGGCAAGAATACTGCAATGGGTTGCTGTGCCCCCCTCCAGAGGATCTTCCCGACCCAGTTAAGTTCAGGCAAACACAGGATAATTTTCTCTCTAAATAAAAATATTTGTTGCACAAATGAAGTAAAGAAGCCCAAATGTTACAAGTGTTTCAACTAATCATTTAAAACAGTTTAATCAAACTGATATTTGAAAACAAACAGAGATTTATTGTGGGATCTTTTTTTTTATACATCTCAGGGCAAGTAAGCTTTGTATGATTTCTTCGTTCTCAGCACAGCATTCATGACATTTTTCATGCTTGTGCCTTTGCCTTAGGGCACTTTTTTTTTTTTTTTTAAGAAATCTAGTCCTGCATAGTCTTCAGGACTTTAAAACTATGTGATCAGAAGTTGTACCCCATCATTTTATTATTTAATTTAGTCATTTGCTTATTTTCTGTTAGTATTTGCCACATACATAAAAAATGTACTTGTTCCTTTATTTCCAAATTTTAAGTAGAAAATGAACTACCACAGGGAAAACATCACATTTTGATTTATTAATAAAGTCCAAGTGCCTAGTTTTGGAAGATAATCCTGCAAGATCACTTTGAATTAGAAAATAGACTGTTCAGGAGCACAGCATGAAAGGACATGTAGGGGTTGGGGGTGGGAGATGCGGAAAAAAGGCTATTGCAGATGAAAAATAAATGAATGGCTTGTACTGCCACATAAGCATGACCAAACCAGGTAAATTAAAATAACCCCTATGTTAGCTGAAATGAAATAAGAGTCAAAGGAATGGGTGTCCATGTGTTAATTTGTGAGTAGTCAATGAGAAAAAAAATGGCACCTAGTAATCAGAGGAAGAACAGAAATATGGTACTTCTTTTTCTTTCCCTCTATTATATTAGTACTCCTAGGGCAGAAATAGGTCCTTTTATCAATGCTCTTTGTTAAGCATAGAATCCTGAAGCTACAGCAAGGCAGGACGCAGTTTTTGGTGGTATTCCCAGAAAAAGCAGTGAAGTGATCAGAGGAGGAAGATTGTGTGCTCGATTAAGAAAGTGATTTATAGTGGCAGCTTTAAGGGCAACAAAATTAGCCTCAGTGCAAGATATATGTGTCTTCTTAGAGTAGATCACTTATTAGAGGAGAAACTGCAGGACGGCCTAGGCAAGAATCACAAGACAGAAGGAAATGCACAGGAAACTACAGTGAGGTGATGGAAACCAATGAGCTCAGTAAACAAGGGTCTTTACCAGTGACTTAAAAATTAATACAATTGCAAGGCCCACATTGACATAATATGTAGATACTGAATATATTTAAAATGTATTTCTATGCCCCTTAGGGCTTCCCTGGTGGCTCAGACAGTAAAGAATCTGCTTGCAATGTAGGGGACTTGGGTTCAGTCTCTGGGTCCAGAAGATCCCCTGGAGAAGGCAAGGGCTATTCACTCCAATATTCTTGCCTGGAGAATTCCATGGACAGAGGAGTCTGGATCCATGGGGTCACAAAGAGTTGCAGATGACTGAGTGATTAAACACTATTCTTTTCTATTCTATGACCTTTACCACTCTAAGAAAGATGAATAACTTTGTGATCTCCTATAACAATTCCAGGCATCCATGTGGTTCTCTTTTATTTTATTTTTACTTTATTTTTATTTCATCTCATCTCATCTCATCACCTCACCTCATTTTATTTTTTCAAATTAATGGATTAACCCATTTCTGATTAAATTAATAAGAAAATTAATATATTTTTGTTTTGAAGTTTTCTTTTCTTCTATTCTCATTTACCTATGCAAATTTTTTCAAAGGACTTATTTACTCCAAAAGGATTAAGTATATTTTCAACAAGTAGAGCAGAGAAAACCCTGAAACAATAAGTCAATAGCTTTAATAAAATTCTGTATTACCTGCTGTCATCTCATTATGTCCAAAGTGTATCACTTTTGTATGCTAGCTCCCTCTGACAGAGCATTCATTCCTCTGTCGTTGTCCTATAATTATTCTCCCAAATCGCTCCATAAATCAGGAGAATGGCCAAGCTTGGTCTTTCAAGTTAACACATCTACATTTGCATTTATATTAGGAATAACAGCTGCTAACTGTTAACAAGTGAAAAATCTCACATCTAAAGTAAAAGATTCTAGAAACAGTGGTAGAAAGCTTCTAGTCTCAGTCCCACTCTCAGAGACTCAGCCAGGACTGCACACCCCATTAAGGCAGCATAGAGGCAGACCTGTTTCAAGGAAGCTTACTGGCTAATTTTAAAAGATATTGTTCTTCAATAATATTCACATAACTAAACAAAGTTAGTTATGTTGTAGAAGTGGAAATAAAGAGAAAACAAAAATTTGAAAAGAGAAGAAAGGAAAAAAGAGAGAGAGAGAAAGAGGATCACTTATCAATCAGCAGAAAGAGTAAAACTAAACTGCCCTAATAACTAAAAGACTGAAAAATTATAATTATTGTTTGACTGAGTCCTGTGTCATGCAGGATTTTAGTTCCCTGACCAGGCATGGAACCCTTGCCCCCTAGGTTGGGAGCATGAAGTCTTAACCAGTGGACCACCAAAAAAATCCCAAACCTTTCTACATATAAGGAGATTTGTGTGTTAAATTATGTTTTACATATAAAAGTATACATTTTCTTGTTTGGTGGCATTGTCATTTTCAAGAATCACTCTTTTGTCAAGTTTTACCATCAAACAAATTTAACCAACCATGATTTATGTGACAAACATTTATAATATGGCAGATACTGTTAATCATGATCACCCAAGCCCATGCTATAGAAAGGAGGAATCCCAGAGTGAACTAGGCATATATAGTTCCGCCTGGGCATTTAAAATATTAGATGGAATTCTAATGCTGCTTTGATGATCAGATATAAGTGAAAAAAAGCTATGTAAAAACAATACTTTTAAAATTAACCAGGTAGTTAGATTTAGGTATCAGATTTCTGCAAAGTTATAATTTGCACTTCATTTTCTTAGCTGTTTCTTGGGAATTTCAGTCTTTTCTAATACAAGATTTTACCGTTGATAGGTGAGTTTTCATTTCAATCCATTTAAATATCTCATAATTTTGCTTACAATATTTTATTTAAACTCATGTCATTATAAGTATGTTGTTTAATTTTGATTGTGGGTTTATTCCAATAATATTCCATTATTGAAACGCTGGACTGGAAGAAACACAAGTTGGAATCAAGATTGCTGGGAGAAATATCAATAACCTCAGATATGCAGATGACACCACCCTTACGGCAGAAAGTGAAGAGGAACTAAAAAGCCTCTTGATGAAAGTGAAAGAGGAGAGGGAAAAAGTTGGCTTAAAGCTCAACATTCAGAAAATGAAGATCATGGCATCTGGTCCCATCACTTCATGGGAAATAGATGGGAAAAGAGTGGAAACAGTGTCAGACTTTATTTTTTTGGGCTCCAAAATCACTGCAGATGGTGACTGCAACCATGAAATTAAAAGACACTTACTCCTTGGAAGAAAAAGTATGACCAACCTAGATAGCATATT
Organism: Oryx dammah; assembly: GCF_014754425.2. Taxonomy (NCBI): domain Eukaryota; kingdom Metazoa; phylum Chordata; class Mammalia; order Artiodactyla; family Bovidae; genus Oryx; species Oryx dammah. The sequence goes on from NW_024070196.1 coordinate 37,086,125, forward strand.
CAAAAGCAGAGACATTACTTTGCTGACTAAGGTCCGTCTAGTCAAGGCTATGGTTTTTCCTGTGGTCATGTATGGATGTGAGAGTTGGACTGTGAAGAAGGCTGAGCACTGAAGAACTGATGCTTTTGAACTGTGGTGTTGGAGAAGACTCTTGCAAGTCCCTTGGACTGCAAGGAGATCAAACCAGTCCATTCTGAAGGAGATCAGCCCTGGGATTTCTTTGGAAGGAATGATGCTAAAACTGAAACTCCAGTACTTTGGCCACCTCATGCAAAGAGTTGACTTATTGGAAAAGACTCTGATGCTGGGAGGATTGGGGGTAGGAGGAGAAGGGGACGACAGAGGATGAGATGGCTGGATGGCATCACTGACTCGATGGACGTGCGTCTGAGTGTACTCCAGGAGTTGTTGATGGACAGGGAGGCCTGGCGTGCTGCGATTCATGGGGTCGCAAAGAGTCGGACACGATTGAGTGACTGAACTGAACTGAACTGATTCCAAATATGTCATTAATTTCTGATTTAATTATTTTGTAGTCAGAGGAAAAAAAATTGTATGTATGATTTTCACACTCTTAAATTCATTTATACTTATTTTATAGCCAGCATGCAACCTATTTTGGTGAATATTCCATTGAGTATGCATTGAACAAACTGTTTTCTCCATGATACTGAATGTAATGTTTTATAAAGAGCAATCATATCATTTAGGTGATGGTATTGTTCCTATCCTTCATATACTTGGTAATATTTTACTTGTTTTGTAAGTTACTGAAAGCCGAGGTATGAAATCTCCAACTGTGACTGTGTATATTTGTATTTCTCCTTTCTGCGTTGCAATTTTTTTGCTTGGTGTATTTTGAAGCAACATTATTAGTTGCATGTGTGTGTATGCATGCATGTTCAGTTGTGTCCAACTTTTTGCATCACCATGGACTATAGCCCAAAAGGCTCCTCTCTCCAAGTAATTTTCCAGGCAAGAATATTGTATTGGGTTGCCATTGCCTACTCTTCCAGGGGATTTTCCAATCAATCCAGGAATTGAATCCCTCTCCTGCATTGGCACTAACCCCACCTGGGAAGCCCATTAGTTTCATGAGCACTGAATGTTAGTGATTTCTTTGTAAATTAACTCTCTTACCATTGCTAAATTAATACTTTATTTCTGGTAATAGTCCTTGTTTTGAAATCTAGTTTTTGTGAAATCAATGTAGCCATTCCAGCTTTTTATGATGAATTTTTATATACTGTATTTTAACTTAAACTTTCTTTGTCCATATTAACATTGCATTTATTGTCTTAATACAGTTGGATCTCACATTTTTATCCATTTAGGCAATACCTACTTTATATTTTTAATGCTTAAGCCACTTTTATATAATGCAGTATCAAAATTACTCAAACTAATCATATTATATGTTTTCCATCTGTCACATATTTTTCTTTATTTTTCTCTGTTTTTCTTCCTTTGGATTAATTGTATATTTTATTTTTATATTTAATCTAAATGATTGGATTGATATTCACATTCTTAGTTCCTTCCTCACAGTAGGACAAGGTAGATGGTTGTCTTCCAGGCTTTCTCACATCCCCAGAGATCCTCAGCACTCACTGTGAGGAGAGGCTGATAACTGCTGGATAGTTCACATTATTCTTCCTTTTGAGCACTCTCTAAGCTCAGAAATTCACATTTGGAGGCTCAAAATAGCTGATGGATGTGCCATACTTGTTGACTGATATGGCAGTAAATACTATGATTGACAAGTGTCTGTATTCTGGTAAGTGTCTCCAGTGAATTTTTTTTAAAATTACAATTAATTAAAATATTTTCTCTCCACAATTTTTGCTTAGTTTTTAAAGATATCTTTCTCTTTTTTCTTAGCATGCCCATGTTTTCCCTCATAATCTTGAGCACATATATGATAGCCATTTTAAATCTATTTATTATGTAATTCATATAATATATGTATGTATCTATATTCACTTTTTTTTTTGTCCAAGAAATGAATTAAATTTTTCTCTTCAATATTAATGAATATCAAGCTGTTGAATGTTTGGATTTGAAATTTATCACTTTTTCATCTCAGTTTTACTGAAAAATAATTAACATACAATACATCACTGTATGAATTAGAGTTAACAACATGATGATTATACTTACATATATTATGAAATGATTGCCACGAGATTTAGTTAGCATCCATCATACAGATACAATAGAAAGAAAAGAGAAAAGTACTTTCTTCTTCTGAAGAGGACTGTTAGGATCCACTCTCTTAACAATTTTCCTGTATATCATACAGCAGTGTCAAGTAGCCAACATATTATATAGCTTGATTTCAAGAAGGTTGAAGTGTGTGTTGGGAATCAATTAAATTGCCTATCAGTCAGTCAGTTCAGTCGCTCTGCATGTCTGACTTTTTGCAACCCCATGAACCATAACACACCAGGCCTCCCTGTCCACAACCAACTCCCAGAGGCTACCCAAACTCATGTCCATTGAGTTGGTGATGCCATCCAAACATCTCATCCTTTCTCGTCCCCTTCTCCTCCTGCCCTCAATCTTTCCCAGCATCAGGGTCTTTTCAAATGAGTCAGCTCTACACATGAGGTGGCCAGAGTATTGGAGTTTTAACTTCAGTATCAGTCCTTCCCGGAGAAGGCAATGGTACCCCACTCCAATATTCTTGCCTGGAAAATCCCATGGGTGGAGGAGCCTGGAAGGCTGCAGTCCATGGGGTCGCTGAGGGTCGGACATGACTGAGCAATTTCACTTTCACTTTTCACTTTCATGCATTGGAGAAGGAAATGGCAACCCACGCCAGTGTTCTTGCCTGGAGAATCCCAGGGACGGGAAGCCTGGTGGGCTGCCATCTATGGGGTCTCACAGAGTCAGAAACGACTGAAGCGACTTAGCAGCAGCAGCATCACTCCTTCCAATGAACACTCAGGACTGATCTCCTTTAGGATAGACGAGTTGGAGCTCCTTGCAGTCCAAGGGACTCTCAAGAGTCTTCTCCAACACCACTGTTCAAAAGCATCAATTCTTTGACGCTCAGATTTCTTTATAGTTCAACTCTCACATCCACACATGACTACTGAAAAAACCATAGCCTTGATTAGATAGACCTTTGTTGACAAAGCAATGTTTCTGCTTTTTAATAAACTGTCTAGGTTGGTCAAAACTTTCCTTCCAAGGAGTAAGCGTCTTTTAATTTCATGGCTGCAATCACCATCTGCAGTGATTTTCAGTTCAGTTCAGTTCAGTCACTCAGTCGTGTCCGACTCTTTGTAACCCCATGAATTGCAGCACGCCAAGCCTCCTAGTCCATCACCAACTCCCGGAATTCACTCAGACTCGCATTTATTGAGTCAGTGATGCCATCCAGCCATCTCATCCTTGGTCATCCCCTTCTTCTCCTGCCCCCAATCCCTCCCAGCATCAGAGTCTTTTCCAATGAGTCAACTCTTCTCATGAGGTGGCCAAAGTACTGGAGTTTCAGCTTTAGCATCATTCCTTCCAAAGAAATCCCAGGGTTGATCTCCTTCAGAATGGACTGGTTGGATCTCCTTGCAGTCCAAGGGACTCTCAAGAGTCTTCTCCAACACCACAGTTCAAAAGCAGCAATTCTTCAGTGCTCAGCCTTCTTCACAGTCCAACTCTCACATCCATATATGACCACTGGAAAAACGATAGCCTTGACTAGACAGACCTTTGTTGGCAAAGTAATGTCTCTGCTTTTGAATATGCTATCTAGGTTGGTCATAATTTTCCTTCCAAGGAGTAAGTGTCTTTTAATTTCATGGTTGCAGTCACCATCTGCAGTGATTTTGGAGCCCCCCAAAATAAAGTCTTATACTGTTTCCACTGTTTCCCCATCTATTTCTCATGAAGTGACGGGACCAAATGCCATGATCTTCATTTTTTCAATGTTGAGCTTTAAGCCAACTTTTTCCCTCTCCTCTTTCACTTTCATCAAGAGGCTTTTTAGTTCCTCTTCACATTTTCCCCATAAGGGTCGTGTTATCTGCATATCTGAGGTTATTGATATTTCTCCTGTGAATCTTGATTCCAGCTTGTGCTCCATCCAGTCCAGCATTTCTCATGATGTACTCTGCATAGAAGTTAAATAAGCAGGGTGACAATATATAGCCTTGACATCTTCCTTTTCCTATTTGGAACCAGTGTTGTTCCATGTCCAGTTCTAACTGTTGCTTCCTGACCTGCATACAGATTTCTCAAGAGGCAGGTCAGGTGGTTGGTATTCCCATCTCTCTCAGAATTTTCCATAGTTTATTGTGATCCACACAGTCAAAGGTTTTGGCATAGTCAATAAAGCAAAACTAGATGTTTTTCTGGAAGTGTCTTGCTTTTCCATGATCCAGCAGATGTTGGCAATTTTATCTCTGGTTCCTCTGCCTTTGGTAAAACCAGCTTGAATATCTGGAAGTTCATGGTTCATGTATTGCTGAAGCCTGGCTTGGAGAATTTTGAGCATTATTTTACTAGCGTATGAGATGAATGCAATTGTGCCGTAGTTTGAACATTCTTGCATTGCCTTTCTTTGTAATTAGATTTGCTTGATTCTATTCAAATGTGTTTTTAAGGTTTATTAGTGAGGTTTTAGGTTTTTCTTTATTCTGATGCTAGTTTAGCTCTATTACTACTATTACTACGGTGTTACCCTTTGACACCACCACAAAATGCCCTGGTATTTCAATAATATGTCTCTACTCTCATATGAAACAAATAGTAAAATGTGAGTGGAAGTTAATGACATGATAAATTGATAAAAATAGAGAATTATAATAAAAATTAATTATTTGTAAATATCAATGAAGTAGATATAACTGATAATTACACAAAAGTAGAGTACATAATTTTGACCTATTTAGATGAAATTCTACAAATGGAATATAAATCTTTAGTGACAGAAAGTAAAATATTGTTTACTCCATTTGGATTAAGAAATTATTTCAAAGAAATACAAGGGCATTTTCTAGCATGATAAGCATGTTCTATAACTTGATTTTGTTGTGGCTACAAGGGTATACACTTTTGTACAAAGTCTTCATTTAGATTGGGCCTTTGGGTGTGTAATTTATACATATATAATATTTATTTACTTAAAGAAACAATATAAACACATTTGAAATCATTTATGTATTCATGATTTGGAAAAACATGGTACTTGGAAAAATTGTATGTTTGTTCAAAAAAGAAAAATGACATATTGGAATGCTTTATGTCTATGGTCACATCCAACTTTTATAAAGTCCATGGAATTCTCCAGGCCAAAATACTGAAATGGGTAGCCTTTCCCTTCTCCAGGTGATCTTCCCAACCCAGGGATCAAACCCAGGTCTCTTGCATTGCAGGCAGATTCTTTACCAGATGAGCCACAAGGGAAGCCCTCAACTTTAAATTGTGCAATTCCATTGCTACCAAACTCAGGTCCAGTGGCTCACTGCTCAAAAGTCAATATTTGAGAGGCAAATGTTAGTAAAAAGGAAGGATTGCTTTAATCAGAAGGCTGGCAACCTAAGAAGAAGGCAGACTAATGTACCCAAAACCAATTCCCAAGATATTGTTCAGCCATGACAGTTCTTAGAGGAAAAAAGAGGAAAGGAATCTCAGTGAATGATCAAGACAGAGGGTTCAGGCTGGCTGGTTCCTCAGGATTTCTTCAGATACTATCTTTCCCACATGATATGCCTGCAGGATTGTTAAAGTGCTTCTGGGGACAAAGTGCTAGTCATTCTTTAACTGCTCAATTCTTTATTCCTACTTCTTTTAATCTAGGGAAAGAATCAATGGATTAGTTAAGATATTGTGTGCATTCTGTGGATAATAGGTCAGGAGTTAGTTTAAATTTCCTAATGATCTCATTCCTAGATTAGGTCCTTTTAAGGTTACAAAGGAACAGGAATAGGAAAACAGGAAAGGGGCAAAAAAGCTCCTTTCACCATTATTTCTTCAAATTAGGACTTTTGTGTTACTCTTCTATTGGTAGCAGCAGTTATATTAATGATTAATTTGATTTTTATTATTTAAATAATTAGATGTTATGGAATATTATATGATATATTTCACTGTTAAGACTTTCTATTTTAGTCTTTATTTTAAAGTATATCTGGGAAAAATCATATCTCCCTTATGTCTATTTTGTTGTTGTTTAGTCACTAAGTTGTATCCAACTGTTTTTATCACCCTGTGGACTATAGCCCACCTGACTCCTCTGTCCATGGGATTTCCCATGCAACAATACTGAATTGGGTTGCCATTTCCTTCTCCAGGAGATCTTTCTGACTCAGGGATCAAATCTGCATATCTTGTGTTGATAGGTGGATTCTTTACCACTGAGCCACCAGGGAAGCCCTAAAAATTGCATTCCCCCACCATTGGAAAGCTTGGAAAGGGTAGGATTTGAACCTACACATGAAGAGCACAATGGATTAGTAGTCCATTGCCTTAACCACTTGGCCATATCATCTCACTATGTCTACTATAAAATGTTTTTTTTCTACACACACACACAAAGATAAATCACCCATTTGCTAAATGTATCTATACATACTTTGTCTGTTTCTTCTACTTTCATTCCCTGACTTTCATTTCTACCTCAAGATTTTCTTGTACAATACCACAGAATCTTTGAGGCCATGTATTTAATGGGTTAGAAATCTTAAATATTTTCTTTCTTAAAAAAAAAAAATTCTCCCTGTGTTGTAGTTTAATAAGTTTTTTTTTTTTTTTTTCCATTTTAGTCATGGTATATCTGTCACACAAGTGACATTCTTTGTGTATAACCAGTAGCAGAAGTTTGAACACTTCTGCCCACTGCCTCTTGTTTTAGAGTCCTTGAGGAACACACATCACAGTCAAGAACAGGATGAACAAATAAATGGGGTGAGATCAATTTCAGTAGAGGGTATTGTCCCCCCCCCCCATGGCCATAGGATCTCCTCCAGTGGCAGCAGATAAGAATACACAGCCATTTGACATGCACACTTAAGCAGAGCAAAGGAGTACACATTGACTGTCAAACAGGGAAAGATAATCTCAGACAAGGTGATAAGCCCACACAGGTTGTAAAGTTTCTTTATCTCTTGGTGAGGAAGTGAACCTCCAGGTACAAACTTCATTCTTATGCTGCCCAGTGCAGGGAAACAATAAATTGAATGTTTAGAGGTGACGGTCATTATACTGCAAAATCTAAATGTATCAGATCAGCACATTATACACTTTAAATTGACAATATTATGGTATTTGCATACCAATAAAATAAATTTTAAATGAAGATTTAAAGAAAGAATGCATATATGAGAGATTGCCTTTGCCCAAAGTGTCACTATATGCTTGATTTGGCTTCCCTGGTGGCTCAGATAATAAAAAAAACTGCCACAATGTGGGAGACCTGGGTTCAAGTCTTGGGTCAGGAACATCCCCTTTAGAAGGAAATGGCAATCCACCCCAGTATTCTTGCCTGGAAAATTCCATGGACAGAGGACCTTGACAGACTTCAGTCCATTGGGTCACAAAAAGTCAAAAACAACTGAAGAACTAACATTTTCAGATAAAAAGAATGTTTATCAAATCAAACAACAAAATGTGAATTTAGTTCAAGTTAAAAAATGAGAATTATATTTTAAAATATAATTAAATTACTTTTATTATATATTTGTTATACCAGTTCTTTGCAGAGAAGGCAATGGCACCCCACTCCAGTACTCTTGCCTGGAAAATCCCATGGATGGAGGAGCCTGGTAGGCTGCAGTCCAGGGGGTCACCAAGAGTTGGATACGACTGAGTGACTTCACTTTCACTTTTCACTTTCATGCATTGGAGAAGGAAATGGCAACCCACTCCAGTGTTCTTGCCTGGAGAATCCCAGGGACGGCGGAGCCTGGTAGGTTGCCGTCTATGGGGTCTCACAGAGTCAGACACGACTGAAGTGACTTAGCTTATACCAGTTCTTGGACAGAATATTTCCTCCCAATACATGGCTTACCTTCATATTTTCTTGATAGTGTCTTCCTATTGATTTTTATTTATTTGATAATGTTGTACAACCCCCCTTATTTTTCTCACAGCTGCATTTCTCTTCAGTTTTCAATTGACATGTCTACCTAAAAGTATTTATCCTTTTGTAAACTCTTCTAAGTCAACACAACAAATAGCTTTAACAAAAAGACAGTCAGACCTGTAAAGTCCAAGTTACAGGTAGTTTCTCTGAACTGAATTTTATTTACTGTTCTTTTATTTTTGGTCGAATATCCCCAAATCAATCTTTTCAAAAGTAGAAGCAGTCATTTTTTTTCCCAGTACCTCTTTAATATTCAGCCCTGCATACTAACCCTCCCTATGCGTTATATACAATTACTAATACATATGATTAATCACTAATTTCCCACATCTTAGATTCTTAGACTTAGTCAGAATCCCAAATTTTCACAATTCCACCATGCTGATTTAAACTCCATGGTGTCATTTTCTCCATTAAGATTGTTTCAAGAAATTTATAACCCAGATTCTTCAAATTGTCCAACTTGAAGATAAAAATGAAGTTATGCTACCAATAAGAAATAGTAATCCTCTCACAGTGAGCTTTATCTCTGAAATTGATGAAAGGTTAGTTCATATCCGAAACTACCTTCCCAAATATTTATGAGTTCAGGAGTTGGGACATTCGTTTGGAATAGACTTCAATGTATTATTTAAAATCTATTTGTGTTCTGCTTTAAAATCCTTTTTTTTTATAAGCCCACCATTGCAGAGATATCCAGTGAGATTCAATTTTGTGGATCTATCTTAATTATTAAATATGTTTTGTCTTCTGTTCAAAACAACAGTCTTAAGACTGTGAACACTAATTCTTATTGCTTTTTAAATCCTTAGGGCCATTTCTTATGCTGGCTGTCACCTTCAACTGAAGGTGCCGATGTTATGCACCCAAAATATCAGATATTCTCTCCTCCTTTAGAAAACATTTTTTCCCCAGTGCAGTGTCCATCTCCTCATTCTTTGTATTTGGATTATTTGTTTGTTTATGTCAGTGTTTTAAAACTTCATATACAGATTCCTGTCTATAGTAATCATGTTACCATCAATGAGCAATGCTTATACTTAATCCAGATATTCTGCTTAATTTATCTTAATGGAATAAATTTATTTTGAAAATCTTTCCAATCTCTTCATGGGGCATCTACCAAAGGCTGTTTCCAAATATTAGTACTAAAATTATGTCCATAACTTTCTTTTCACTCTATAGGTTTGCTTTTCTTCCCTTGGATCTAACCATAAAACTACCAGCCTCAATAAAATATCTCTCTCAAACAAGAAGAAATGTCTTCCTTAGTCAACTGGAAACTTGTTTTAGAAGAAATAATGTGTTCTGTTAACAGAGACAAGAGCTAGTATAAGTCTCCTAATATCAGTTCATCTGTCTGCCATGCCCACAGTTAAAGTAATGTGCTCTCAATAAATGTGTCTGGACAAAGAATGTCTGGAGGTTTTATTCTAATGATGCTGTAACAGTAATTCCAATTACTGCTGTGAATCAGACTAAAAAGTCTATCAAATGGAAAGATTGTCACTCAAAAAGAAAATGATATGAAATAATTGATAAATCAAAGCAATTGGCACTTTGTCTCTTTTATCTGAAATTAAGCAATTGGGTGTGGACAGTGAAGAGTAGTTCAGTTTTTGATTAATGCTGAACCAAGTATCTATACAGGTTTAGAACAGAGGTAGCTAAGATTTTAAATGTTAACATTTTAAGGGAGCTATATGATCCTATTCTTTAGTTTGGCTGACATATTTTTCCATCTTTCTCTGAATTGAACTCCATACTCTTCTCAATGACAGTGATGTGATACCCTGTGGGGTTATACACTTGAATGTTACACTTGTGAGTATTTATTTGTGCATGTTTTTCCATAGGTTTGAAAACAGTTTTTCAAGTGGCTTGATCTCTTTATATCATCATAGATAGATTGGTAGCCAACAAGTTCACAGATCACTTTTGAGTTGCACTGGTCCATGTCAAATGATGAATATATCTGAAGACCAAGTGCCAAAAGGGAAAAAAAAGCTTATTTGAGCATTTGGAAGAGTTTATTGTAGCTTCAGCATATTATATATACATATGCATAATATACATGTATACATATTATGTATATAAATATAGTGTGTATATATAAATAATGTGTATACATATATACTATGTATACAATATACATCAGTTCAGTTCAGCTCAGTTCAGTCGCTCAGTTGTGTCCGATTCTTTGCAATCCCATGAATTGCAGCACACCAGGCCTCCCTGTCCATTACCAACTCCTGGAGTTCACTCAGACTTGCGTCCATCGAGTCAGTGATGCCATCCAGCCATCTCATCCTTGGTCATCCCCTTCTTCTCCTGCCCACAATCCCTCCCAGCATCAGAGTCTTTTCCAATGAGTCAACTCTTCACATTAGGTGGCCAAAGTACTGGAGTTTCAGCTTTAGCATCATTCCTTCCAAAGAAATCCCAGGGTTGATCTCCTTCAGAATGGACTGGTTGGATCTCCTTGCAGTCCAAGGGACTCTCAAGAGTCTTCCCCAACACCACAGTTCATAATATATACTAAATATATACTATTTGTTTGGTTATGTTTACACACACAAATACATGGATCTATCTAGTTATGAGAGAAACTTTCTTAATGAAAGATGTCTTGAATTATTGCATTGATTTATATTATAATGGAAGTGCTTTATCTCTTTACCTCCTGTTTGACCTAGAATGTTCTTTACACTATTTTTCATCTGAATAACTGCTGGTTAAATTGATAGCATCAGTTAAAGTTGAAAAGTTCCAAATCTGACTTGTATGTCTTGCTTAAAGTTACTGTAACTGTACAGATAATTTTTAAAATTATCATTTTACATATATTACTCCAGTATAAATATTTTTTGAGCATTCTTATAAGTTGATTTTAAAAAATAACAATTGAAATGACATCAGTGATCAATCACCTGTGCTTCTTCCACTGCTGAGGGAAAAAAAAAAAAGAAAAACAAAAAAACCTTCTATGTAGTTGAGTTCCAAAGGAAAATCAAGACATTATTACCAGACATCCATTAACCAGAAAAATGCTCTGTTGGTTCAGTGGTATAGACATGGACACGTTCAATGTACCAGTGCAACTGAAATATATACATTTATAATTATCCTGTAAAAAAAAAACAAAACACTTAAGTAAAATAACTGTGTATTAAACCAACTATTCACTCATCTTTTCACTCTATTTGCATCACTACAGTACAAGAACAAATGAATAAAAGAACTTCTAGTAGAAAAGAAAAAAATGCAAACCTCATCCCCACTTTGTGGGTTACTATGTGCTAAAATGACCACAATAAAAGGCTCATGAGCTAACTGAAATGTAATGATAAAATGACAACTGAAGCATTTCATTAAAAAAAATAAAAAAAACAACTCAAACTTGTGAGAAAAAAAACCCACAACAGTATGAGGTTGGTAGTATATGTACAGTTTTACAGTTACAAATAAATAGCATTTTATAACTGTTGTTGGTTTAAGTACTAGAAATTAGGTCTGAGAAATTTCTTTCTGAACTCTACATCTTGAAGATTTCTAAATAAAGCCAAAGAATAAAAATTCTTCATTGCTTTTAGTAATCTATTATCTGCAGAACTTAGGGCTTACCAAATAAAGTTAACACCAAAGAGTCAGCCCTTCCTGACATCTGGAAGCCAGGACAGATAAGCTGACCCAAGCAAGTAGGGAGATACTTTACTTCCTGCTTTCTCTGCATAGCTCTGTACCTCTATTTTGCACCATTACAATGATTTCCTTTTGTGATGTTTTCCTTGGTGGTTTTAATTTCTTTTCCCTCTTAATATAGCTAGAGTGATATCTCTAGTCTTGGTATTTAAATCAAAACCAAATGTACTTTGAAAGAATTACAGTTTTTTTTTTTTTCTGTTTCTAAGAAAACAGCAACTCTTCTGAAATCACCTTAGTTGTTCCAGGGTTCCACATCTAGAAAAGAAACAGATTACTGAGGCACAACCCACTCTGGGGGCTTTGGCCCTGTTCCTAACCCTGCAGGAATATCTATCTCCAGTCTGCACTTTATTCCCAGAACGTGGATGCAATGTGAAAGCCTTTCTGCACAGGACCAATGGAGAAAAAGGGAAACAAATGGAAACTGGTACCATGGGAAGAATGAGAATGTTCACTCTCTGGGGCCAGCACAAAGCACAGCAGGAGTGAAGCCAGCATCTACTTCACACTCTAGCAGGTAACCTGGATTATGTCCCAGCTAGCTTGACTGACCTGTGCTTTCCAGAAATTGTCAAGGATCAAATCTCAGACTTTTCCCTTTCCATGCTTGTTAAAATTTCTAGTATAAATGTAAATTTTTCTCTTCATTATAATGATCCATCCCAGGCATCCATCCACTGGCAAATAATGCTATATGACACCACAAGGGTACATACACTACACTTTGTCCTTCTGGACTGAAACATACGTGAACCTTTCTATTCCTCAAATATTGTCACAAAGCCTATGATTGAAAATCTCTAAGTTTGCTTTGTTTTGGAGTTATTATACATATCCTCAGTACTTCAGCACAGAAGTTGTATAATTTTGTTCTCTACTAAGGAAAGGGAGTTTCAAGGTCCAGTAACCTCTAAATCATTTTAAAAGTAGCCATAGTAAGAACTATGGTCCATATGACAGACATGTCACCAGACAGACAAGTAAACTACACCTTGTGAAAGCTAAGAGATCCAGCAATTCATGATTTTAGTGCTTGAATCTTTTATCACTCTATCCCCAGAGTTAGATTTTTCTTGGCTGGAGTCCAAAAATCCCAACCTATCATCTGGGTAGAAGAGATTCTTATTATTACCACCGATTAGATGAATGTGTCTCAGAGAATTTATTGTTTCTATATCATGAGATGGAGCTGCCTGGCCTAGAAATCATCTCTGAATACAAACTGCCCATCAGTCAGCCTGAGATCTTCATTAGAGGGATAAGTGCTGTTCAGAATCTGTGGGAAGTAATGGGTTGCAGCTTCCTCAATTGCAGTTTAGGTTGAGAAGGTTGTTCTCTGCTCAGATGGCTGACTGACATCACCAGTCAGCGCAAGTGCTATGCATGGTACTGATGGGCTGGCATGAGTCCCTTGCATCATCCCAATCCATGAAATATCAATGTCACCAACAGTATGAGATAAGTCCTGACTGAAAGGGTGAGACAGAGGCTTGCGACTTCAATTTGCCAGATATCCCTGTAATTATAATACTGAACCACTTATTAAAAACTAAGTGGTTTCTGTCCTGTAGAAAAGGGCAGAATGTGATTGTCAGTGTCCCATCAGAAGAGTTGATCAATATCTTTGGCACTGTGGGAAACAGTGTGAGGAGTATGACCTCGATCATCTCTATTATGTGGCCTGGGGTTAGGACACTTGGATGATCCGTGTCACAGCCCCTTCATATGCTTGACTTGGATCCTGCATATGGGGACTATCTTTTTCCTTTGGAGAGAAAAATCGTCTGTCTTCATCATGCTTCCTTACCATGGCATGATGGTTCTGACACTCATGCAAGTATTTCCTTCTTTCCTTTGGAATTTTCCCTTCTGCGTCTAATTTAGTCCGAGCTTGCCTCCTCTTAAGTTGAAGGTGGTACTGTTTGGCATTGACATAGAGAGGCTCTTCTTCAAGCATCTTCGGCCCAGGGAGAGGGGTTCTCTGAATTGTAGGCACAGAGCCAGCACCAGGTACCAACATGACCATCACTCCTGAATTAACCACATTGCCTGCTACCAGAAATGTCACAGTGACAGTCCCTTGCCCACTGCTGGTTGTGTTGGTGTCGGCTTCCATATGAACAATCTGTGCTCCTGCCAGACTGGCTGTGGGGATGGTGATCATGCCTTGCTGGAGAATGGTGCCATCTGCATTAACTGGCTGATAGACAATTGTCTGCCCTTCAGCAGTCTGTGCCACTTGCTGCCCCTGGAGAGCAATCTGCTGCTGTGTCTGTGTCTGGCCAGCAGTGACAGCCATCTGGGGCTGCTGGATGATGATCTGCTGGGTCTGGCCCTACTGGCCCTGTACTTGCTCAGCCTGCCCACCCTGGATCTGGATCTGTCCTGGTGGGATCAACTGTATCTGCTGCAAAACCCGTGTCCCAGACTCAGGTACCTGCATGATGGTTTGACCTTATCCACCAGGAAGAGTCTGGACCATGATGTGTTGGCCAGCTGATGTGACTAACCAGCCTCCACTGACCTGTGCCATTAGTGGCTGCCCTTGGACCTGCTGCTGAGTCTGTCCAGCCTGTACAATAGTCTGCTCTGTTGTTGTTTGCTGTATAGTGTTTCATGGTCCCTCCAAGTCAGAGTCCTGTCCACAGTCAGATTCACCCTGGAGATCCTAGAAGATGGCCAGATGCATTCCACACCTCACTCCCCCAATTCACTGCCCATGCTGACTGGTTCCAGTACTGGACCCCGAAACTCAATCACAGGCTCCAGCCACTGCTGCTGATATCACTGCCTCTGCCTCGCAAAATAGCAGTCCTTCCTCCCAAAATCATGTGAGTATGGACAAAATTACAGGACATATTGCATATAAGACTATATTTAAGCAATATAATGTCTAATCCTTATTAGACATTAAACCACAGAAGGACAGCATCTGTATCTTGTTTATGTATATTTTTTAATATCTGTTGTTCAACATATAATAATGTTTATTAAATATTGAATCAATATAGGTTGACTGGATCTGCATTAAAATTGTACATCTGAGAAAATGTTCTTCCATAAGAACATTAGAGACACTTAACAAAATCACATACAAAAGTAGTGGTAGTAAAACAACTCTGAAGACTCTGTTAAAAAAGCCTAATTTTTTTTTAGCACTTTTTAACTTCTGGGGTATAAATCCTCCCACTATGGTGAAAGTAAAGTTGCTAATAGATGCCACTGAACTTAGACCTGAAAATTCACTGTCACATCATTTACATAACTGTACTTTTCTGATGCATGAAAATATACCTATCTAGTTGGCATTTATATCTCAAAGATAAAGATATGCAAGAAGGCAAAGTGGTTGCTGAGGAGGCTTTACAAATGGCTGTGAAAAGAAGAAAAGTGAAAAGCATGGGAGAAAGGGAAAGATATATGCAACTGAATGCAGAGTTCCAGAGAATAGCTAGGATAAATAAGAATGCCTTGTTAAATGAACAATTCAAAGAAATAAAGGAAAACAACCGAATGGGAAAGATTAGAGATCTCTTCAAGAACAATTCATGCAAGAATGGGCATGATAGAGGACAGAAATGGAAAGGCCTATCAGAAACAGAAGAGATTAAGAAGAGGTAGCAAGAATACAAAGAATAACTATACAATAAAGGGCATAACCACTTGGATAACCACAATGGTGTGGTCACTCACTTAGATCCAGACATCCTAGAGTATGAAGTCAAGTGGGCCTTAGGGAGCATTACTACAAACAAAGCTAGTAGAGCTGATGGAATTCCAACTGAGCTATTCCAATCCTAACAGATGATGCTGTTGAAGTGCTGAACTCAATATGTCAGCAAATTTGGAAAACTTAGCAGTGGCCATGGGACTGGAAAAGTCCAGTTCCCAATACAATCCCCCAAAAGGGCAATGACAGAGACTGTCCAAACTACCATACAATTGTACCCATTTCACATACTAGCAAAGTTATACTCAAAATTCTTCAAGGTAGGCTTCAGCAATATGTGAATCAAAAACTTCCAGATGTACAAGCTTAGTTTAGAAAAGGCAGAGGAACCAGAGAATAAATTGCCAACATTTGTTAGATCATGGAGAAAGGAAGAGAATTCCAGAAAAAAAAAAAAGAGAGAGAGAAAACATCTAATTCTGCTTTCATTGCCTTTGCCTGTGTGGATCACAACAAATTATGGGACATTCTTAAATAGATGGGAGTACCATACCACCTTACCTATCTCCTGAGAAACTTGTATGCAGGTCAAGAAATAACAGTTAGAATTGGACATGGGACTACTGACAGGTTCAAAATTGGGAAAGGAGTACAATAAGGCTGCATATTGTCACCCTACTTATTTAATTTATAGACAGAGTACATCATGTGACATGCTGGGCTGGATGAATCACAAGCTGGAATCAACCTCAGATATGCAGATGATGCCACTCTAATGGCAGAAAGTGAATAGCAACTAAAGAATTTCTTGGTGAGGGTGAAAGAAGAGAGTGAAAAAGCTGGTTTGAAACTCAATATTAGAGAAACTTAGATCATGACATCTGGACCCATCACTTCCTGGCAAATAGAAGGGGAAACAAAGGAAGAAGTGACAAATTTTGTTTTCTTGGGCTCCAAAATCACTGTGGATGGTGACTACAACCACAAAATTAAAAAAAAAAACAACAACAACTTGCTCCTTGGACAGAAAGCTATGACAAACCTAGATAGTGTATGAAAAAGCAAAGACATCACTTTGCTGACAAAGTTCCATATTGTCAAAGCGATGGTTTTTCCTATAGTCATGTATGGATGTGAGAGTTGGACCATAAAGAAGACTGAGTGGTGAAGAACTGATGGTCTTGAATTGTGGCACCAGAAAAGACTCCTGAGAGTCCCTTGGACTGCAAGGAGATCAATTCAGTCAATCTTAAAGGAAATTAACCCTGAATAATCCTTGGAAGAACTGATGATGAAGCTGAATCTCCAATTCTTTGGCCACCTGATGTGAAGAACTGACTCATTGGAAAATACCTTAATTTTTTAAAGAATGAAGGCAAAAGGAAAAGGGGTCAGCAGAGGATAGGAAGGTTGGATGGCATCATTGACTCAATGGACATGAAGTTGAGCAAATTCTAGGAGACAGTGGAGGACAGAGCAACCTGGCATGTTGCAGTCCATGGACTCACAGAGTCAAACCCAACTTAGTGACTGAAAAACAGCAACATCAAATCTACTTGGCATTTATATCTATCTCAGATAAACTGAAAGTTGTTTGAAAGCAAATTGTAATTAAATGTTTATTTTTTTTAATATCTTATAGTGTTTCATGGCATATTTTGAGTGAATGTTTTAAGTAAAAAAAAAAAAAAACACACAACAAACTGATTACAGGGGAGGAGGTTTAGCTGTTCAATTTAAACTCAGCTATTCACTGATGCAATCAATGAAATACTGAATTTTTTTTTCAAGTCAATATCTCACTTTGGTAATTTACCTAAGAGCCTCCTATGAGACAGCAAAATGATTCTTCAATTAAAATGAGTGCTTCTTTATGGGTATTATTATCATGTTCAATACTGCACTGGCTGTGACAATAGATTTCCAGTTCTGTTTGTGTAAACTTAAGGACTCATTTAGCTTATCTAAGACTCAGCTTCCTCATTTGTGAAATGAAATCATAAGGATTGACCTTAGAAAGTTGCTGTAATTATGAAATGAAATTCTGTATGTCAATGGCTTAGAATAGGTTGACATATACTATGGGCTTAATAAATAATAGCCATCATTAATTTCATGGAGAGCTTCTGAAAGAATAATGCATAACTATTTTTAAAATACCTACAGATCTTAAATGAAGTAAAAGCACTGTTCTTAATTGTAAAGCAGTAAGCAAATTACAGAATACTTTGAGGAAATGGGTTGTTTTCAGGAAGTGATACACAAGACACTTCTACAGTGTTGGTAACAATCTGTTTCTTCTGTTGGGACTCTCCTGGAGTTTGTTCAAACTCATATTCATTGAGTTGGTGATGCTATCCAACCATCTTGTCCTCTGTTACTTCCTTTTCCTCCTGTCTTCAGTCTTTCCCAGCATCAGGGTCTTTTCCAATGGGTCAGTTCTTCACACCAGGTGGCCAAAGTATTGGAGCTTCAAGGTCAGCCAGTACTTCCAATAAATATGCAGGGATGATTTCCTTTAAGATTGACTGGTCTGACCTCCTTGCAGTCCAAGGGACTCTCAAGAGTTCTCCAACACCACAGTGCCAAAGCATCAATTCTTCATCACTCAGCTTTTTTTATAGTTCAGTTCTCACATCCATACATGACTACAGGAAAAACCATAGCTTTGACTATACTTATATTGTTATATATATGTATATACAAGGTCTTCTTAATGATTGCATTTTGCATATACATATAAGCTGTTTTCAGAAGTAATATTGTGAAAGAATTTTAAACTAGAATGGAACTGGAGAATATGAAATGCAAAATCTCATGCATGCACTCAGAAAAACTAAAGAATGAGACAGTGATTTCCACTAAATGCTCAGTGTACAGAAAACAAAGCATTATCTCAGAAATCATGGACATCCACCAAGAATTTATTTCCATCTTCAAGCTAATCATTACTGCTTAGACTCTGGCTGAGCTTCCCACTCTTGGCACTCCTTGCCTATAAATACAGCCCAACTCATACCTTCATGGAACTCCTCTGTAGCTTACTATAGCATGTGTTTCCCAAATTGCAATTCCTATGGTAATTACAAATAGTATTAGGTAAATTGTATTTGTTTCAGTTTACCTCTTTATCTAGACTGACATTCAATGGTTTTAGAATATGGGATTTGAAGGAGACAACTGCCTCAGAATCAAAATTCAGTGAGGTACCCACACTGAGATGCTTGCACTCAACGCTTTTTGGGTTTCCTTCTTCTGATTTGGTGAGCCCTCTCTCAAATTTTGTGCCCCTTCCTTTTGGTCAAGCTCTCCAACTTTATTCAGAATTTAGATAAAAGATTGTCTTTCTGGTAGGTACTTTTTTGGTTTTTCAATTAGGATGTGCTTGGCTTAGATTTAAACTTGTAGATTTTACTAAAAATAAAAGTAAAAATAAAATACAATCTAGAATCACAATAATATTATTAAGTATGTTTCAACTAGACAAGATTATTTAAGATATTCACTAGAAAACAAATGTTCCCAAATCAAACAAAATAAGGTACTTTTCCCCCAGTGAATTCGAGGTTCTTGCTTTATTGCAAAAGAATTCAGAGATGGAGTGGTAGGTAAGAAGTGGATTTATTTAGAGAGAAACAGAGTCCACAGAGTGTGGGTCACCGCAGAAGGCAACAGAATTTTGAAATATGACATGGTTAGTTTTTATGGGACCAGTAATTTCATAGGCTAATGAATGGGAAGATTTTACCCATTAAATTTTGAGGAAGGGACAGGAATTTCCAGAAATTGGGCCACCACCCATTTTTTGGGGCCTTTTATGTTTGGTCTCGCACAGAGTTGGACACGACTGAGTGACAACTGAACTGAACTGATGTTTGGTCTCAGAACTGTCATGGTGCTTGTGTGATTTGTTTGTTGAGGCTCAAAATCTACTGAAAGTTGACTCTTTTGCCCAATTGGACCCAGTAAAGTAAAAAGATCATGAACCAGGTTTTGTCATATCCTACAGCTATGTCAGTTTTTAAGGCTGTGCCCTACTCCCTTCCCTCCTGTTTCAGTACTTGTTTTAATTGGCAGGCAGAAGTGTCTAGAGGCTCCAAAATTCCAAAATAGCTTTACTGCAAAAAGCTAATGAAAAATCAAAGATTCAATATCTACCTAAAATAAAGAACTGTAAGACTAGGTAGATCTTATTATTCCCTTTCTATCTTCGTCTTTTTGAGTACATGTTTCTCTAATCTTGGGTCTAAATTTGTTACTGAGTCCAAGCTGCCTGTGCTTACCACACTACAGGGCAATAATTAGGAGTCAGGTGTTGAGGCAAGGAATAGCAAATTTATTCAGAAAACTCGGTGTCCAAGAAGATGATGGGCTAAACTTATAGAGGACCCTCTTATCACTGTCTGGATTCCAGTTTATTTCACTGAACAGAGAAGTAGAGGAGGTGAGGAAGTAAAGTCAAAAGACCATGAATCTTGCAAAATGTCTTCTGGTTTGGCCAACCTTGGGTGGGGGAATGTATTAATTTCTTCTTCTTTGCAGCCGTTCACAGGTGGAGAGGGTCAGAATGTCTCCCTGTGAGCTGAACAGACACATTTTGTCTGTTTAACATTCAGGCAAAGGAGCAGGGTTCTCAGAAGCAAGCTATTATGTATGCTTATAGTTATAAACAGCATCTTTTTAGTGGTTATAATAACAAAAGCAACAGAAAGCAAGGGTTAAGATAAAACAAACTGATCCAACATGCTGTCAAACTTTGTTTCCTTGCTACGAATTGTCCTTCCACTTTGACATGACTATATGGCCATAAGAAAAATTCATCAAACCAATGGCCTTAAAATACTCTCACATATATTCTCAAAGAAAGTCCAGCACATGGGCCCCTCTCAAGTTTGATTCTCTGTTAAACTGCTACAGGCTATTCCCTTAAACAGATAAAGGTAAACCAGAACTAAAATTAATAGAAAATCTTGCCAAATTCTTGGGCATGCCAAAAATGCACTCTCTACTTTAACTCCTACTTATTCTAGTGACTACAGGTAGGATTCTGGAAAAAATTGTGGAAGGTGACACAGGGTGAGAATTCTTACTGGGTCAGTTCTACCAAACCTCTCTCTGTAGGCTGCAGTCAAGAGAAGAAGATAAAATTTCACGTCAACTTTTTTCTATATTGAGACATTTTTCTATTGGTCCTTTCTCGCCTGCTAATCTAGGAGGGAGAGCAGTGAGTGATGCTAAAGAAAGATCTTAGTTCCCTGCCTAGGACTTAAACTTGGGTTCAGTTCAGTTCAGTCGTTCAGTCGTGTCTGAACCCCATGAATTGCAGCACACCAGGCCTCCCTGTCCCTTACCAACTCCTGGAGTTCACCCAAACTCATGTGCATCGAGTTGGTGATGCCATCCAGCCATCTCATCCTCTGTTGTCCCTTTCTCTCCTGTCCCCAATCCTTCTCAGCTTCAGGGTCTTTTCCAATGAGTCAACTCTTCGCATGAGGTGGCCAAAGTATTGGAGTTTCAGCCTCAGCATCAGTCCTTCCAATGAAAACCCAGTACTGGGTAACATGGATGAAAACTAGGAACCCTAGCCCCCAGACCAGCAGGGGCTAGATAGTAGAAGCAAAGTAGCCCTGGTTCTTGCCCCTATTTGAAAGAAAAAATGCTTCAAAGAGATAAAAGTTACAACACAGGTACAGAGTTTATTATTAGAGACATAGCACAGTGTATAGAAGAGCACACAGGAAAATAACTTGCTTATCCAGCTCAGAATCAGGGCACAGATACACACCCAGAGAGAAAGGGTATGGGCACCCTCTCTAAGGAGCACAGTAAGTCAGAAACTAGGCAGAGACATACCTGGAGAGGAGTGCAGGCAACCTGAGTGAGGAGGAGCACAGAAAAGAGGTGATGTAAATCACTTATGCAGGACAGTCCTTCCAGGACTTTGTTTACCTTTGGCCAATTACCTTGTTTCTTTCTTTTCACCTGACTAATTAATCCTTGGAACCTCTCCAAGATGCTTTTGCAACATTTTTCTAAGATGGATCCCACCACTGAGGCCTATGAGTGCATGTCCACACTTATTATGGGGTGGGGCGTCCTCCCACTCTGACCCCCAAGAAGCCTTCCTACACATGTACAGACAGGGAAGTCTTCCTTGACCTCAGGAGAGGGCACTTTATCTCCTTGCTTTAGTGGAGTTCAGCTTTTGCTACTAACTTTGTTCTTGGAATGTCTGGGTGAGAACAAAGCTTGAATTTTACTTCAGTTGAAAAACCTGAAAAGTGGTAGTTGGTCCCATTATGTCTTACCTCACTGAGAACAACTACCACTTTCTTATTGGTTTTATCTCCTGTTCTGAGACTCTTTCTTGGCAACAGTCAGCCTGGAGGAATCAAAATATAGTCAGATAGAAATGTGAGTTATACCCCCATTTGCAACTAGATTTGGCTATACAGAAATGTGGGTTGAACTCCATTTGCAGCTAGAGTCCTACCAATTACTTCCAGCCTTCAGAGCAACCCCTGAGGATTCTTGAGATTTTCTCTTGGTCACCTTCAAGAGTAGCTCTGGATCTTGGGAGGGTAGTATCCTTTCCACTCTCTTTGGAGATGTCTCGAGGCAGAAGGAAAAGGGGACAACAGAGGATGAGATGGTTGGATGACATCACTGATTCAATGGACATGAGTTTGAGCAAGCTCTAGGACTTGGTGATGGATAGGGAAGTCTGGCATGTACAGTCCATGGGGTTGCGAAGAATTGGACAAAACTGAGCGACTGAATTGAACTGAACTTGAGTCCAGTGGGTCACACATAAGTGTCAGAAATATTTGTTGTTTGCTTCAGCTAAATCCTGGCAAGATAATTGAAAGGTTTTTGCTGTTGTTGTTTGCGGGGGCAACCCAAGATGGATGGGTCATGGTAGAGAGGTCTGACAGAACGTGGTCCACTGGAGAAGGGAATGGCAAGCCACTTCAGTATTCTTGCCTTGAGAACCCCATGAACAGCATGAAAAGGCAAAATGATAGGATACCAAAAGAGGAACTCCCCAGGTCATTAGGTGCCCAATATGCTACTGGAGATCAGTGGAGAAGTAACTCCAGAAAGAATGAAGGGATGGAGCCAAAACAAAAACAATACACAGTTGTGCATGTGACTGGTGATAGAAGCAAGGTCTGATGCTGTAAAGAGCAATATTGCATAGGAACCTGGAATGTAAGGTCTATGAATCAAGGCAAATTGGAAGTGGTCAAACAAGAGATGACAAGGGTGAACGTCGACATTCCAGGAATCAGCGAACTAAAATGGACTGGAATGGGTGAATTTAACTCAGATGACCATTATATCTACTACTGCGGGCAGGAATCTCTCATAAGAAATGGAGTAGCCATCATAGTCAACAAAAGAATCCAAAATGCAGTACTTGGATGCAATCTAAAAAACGACAGAATGATCTCTGTTCGTCTCCAAGGCAAACCATTTAATATCACACTTTTCCAAGTCTATGCCCCAACTAGTAATACTGAAGAAACTGAAGTTGAACGGTTTTATGCAGACCTACAAGACCTTTTAGAACTAACACCC
Source organism: Oryx dammah (assembly GCF_014754425.2). Classification (NCBI taxonomy): domain Eukaryota; kingdom Metazoa; phylum Chordata; class Mammalia; order Artiodactyla; family Bovidae; genus Oryx; species Oryx dammah. The sequence continues at coordinate 37,109,167 of NW_024070196.1, forward strand.
AAAAAAGATGTCTTTCTCATTATAAGGGACTGGAATGCAAAAGTAGGAAGTCAAGAAACACCTGGAGTAACAGGCTAATTTGGCCTTGGAATGCAGAATGAAGCAGGGCAAAGACTAATAGAGTTTTGCCAAGAAAACGCACTGGTCATAGCAAACACCCTCTTCCAACAACACAAGAGAAGACTCTACACATGGACATCACCAGATGGTAACACTGAAATCAGATTGATTATATTCTCTGCAGCAAAAGATGGAGAAACTCTATACAGTCAACAAAAACAAGACCAGGAGCTGACTGTGGCTCACATCATCAACTCCTTATTAGCAAATTCAGACTTAAATTGAAGAAAGTAGGGAAAACTGCTAGACCATTCAGGTATGACCTAAATCAAATCCCTTATGATTATACAGTGGAAGTGAGAAATAGATTTAAGGGCCTAGATCTGATAGATAGAGTGCCTGATGAACTATGGAATGAGGTTTGTGACATTGTACAGGAGACAGGGATCAAGACCATCCCCGGAAAAGAAATGCAAAAAATCAAAATGACTGTCTGGGGAGGCCTTACAAATAGCTGTGAAAAGGAGAGAGGCAAAAAGCAAAGGAGAAAAGGAAAGATATAAGCATCTGAATGCAGAGTTCCAAAGAATAGCAAGAAGAAATAAGAAAGCCTTCTTCAGTGATCAATGCAAAGAAATAGAGGAAAAGAACAGAATGGGAAAGATTAGAGATCTCTTCAAGAAAATTAGAGATACCAAGGGAATATTTCATGCAAAGATGGGCTCAATAAAGGACAGAAATGGTATGGACCTAACAGAAGCAGAAGATATTAAGAAGAGGTGGCAAGAATACATGGAAGAACTGTACAAAAAATATCTTCATGACCCAGATAATCATGATGTTGTGATCACTCATCTAGAGCCAGACATCCTGGAATGTGAATCAAGTGGGCCTTAGAAAGCATCACTATGAACAAAGCTAGTGGAGGTGATGGACTTCCAGTTGAGCTACTTCAAATCCTGAAAGATGATGCTGTGAAAGTGCTGCACTCAATATGCCAGCAAATTGGGAAAACTCAGCAGTGGCCACAGGACTGGAAAAGGTCAGTTTTCTTTCCAATTCCAAAGAAAGGCAATGCCAAAGAATGCTCAAACTACCGCACAATTGCACTCAACTCACATGCTAGTAAACTAATGCTCAAACTTCTTCCAAGCCAGGCTTCAGCAATACGTGAACCATGAACTTCCTGATGCTCAAGCTGGTTTTAGAAAAGGCAGAGGAACCAGAGATCAAATTGCCAACATCCGCTGGATTATGGAAAAAGCAAGAGAGTTCCAGAAAAACATCTATTTCAGCTTTATTGACTATGCCAAAGCCTTTAACTACGTGGATCACAATAAACTGTGGAAAATTCTGAAAAAGATGGGAATACCAGACCACCTAACCTGCCTCTTGAGAAATCTGTATGCAGGTCAGGAAGCAACAGTTAGAATTGGACATGGAACAACAGACTGGTTCCAAATAGGAAAAGGAGTATGTCAAGGCTGTATATTGTCAGCCTGCTTATTTAACTTCTATGCAGAGTACATCATGAGAGACATGGAGCTGGAAGAAGCACAAGCTGGAATCAAGATTGCTGGGAGAAATATCAATAACCTCAGATAAGCAGATGACACCACACTTATGCCAGAAAGTGAAGAGGAGCTAAAAAGCCTCTTGATGAAAGTGAAAGTGGAGAGTGAAAAAGTTGGCTTAAAGCTCAACATTCAGAAAACGAAGATCATGGCATCTGGTCCCATCACTTCATGGGAAATAGACGGGGAAACAGTGGAAACAGTGTGAGACTTTATTTTGGGGGGCTCCAAAATCACTGCAGATGGTGACTGCAACCATGAAATTAAAAGACACTAACTCCTTGGAAGAAAAGTTATGACCAACCTAGATAGCATATTCAAAAGCAGGGACATTACTTTGCCGACTAAGGTCTGTCTAGTCAAGGCTATGGTTTTTCCTGTGGTCATGTATGGATGTGAGAGTTGGACTGTGAAGAAGGCTGAGCGCCAAGCAATTGCTACTTTTGAACTGTGTTTTTGGAGAAGACTCTTGAGAGTCCCGTGGACTGCAAGGAGATCCAACCAGTCCATTCTAAAGGAGATCAACCCTGGGATTTCTTTGGAGGGAATGATGTTGAAGCTGAAACTCCAGTACTTTGGCCACCTCATGCGAAGAGTTGACTCATTGGAAAAGACTCTGATGCTAGGAGGGATTGGGGGCAGGAGAAAAAGGAGACGACCGAGGATGGGATGGCTGGATGGCATCACGGACTCGATGGACATGAGTGGGTGAACTCCGGGAGATGGTGATGGACAGGGAGACCTGGCGTGCTGCAATTGATGGGGTTGCAAAGAGTTGGACATGACTGAGCGACTGAACTGAGCTGAACTGATAGTCAGAAGTTAGCCAAGTTGGAAGTTAATTTTCACAGCCTGAGGGAATTTCTGTTTAGGTATCCTCACCTAAGATAAATGAACTCCTGGACCTAGATGGAAAGAAAAACATCATGAAGCCTTTGCAGATTCCAAAGGCAAAGCTCTAATTTCAAAACACAGTGTTAGGTAGTTAGAATGGCAAAAAGGAGTCCAAAATGGTGGTAGCTAAAAGACAAAGGAGGGAAAAGCCCATGAAAATAGAACAAAGGAAGGTCTGAGGACCAGAATGAGGACCTCAGGTAAAACAAACAGCCCTCCTGGCTAGCCCAAGTTACATAGGGCAGGCCCAGAGGGGAGGAGACAAATGTTTAAAAGGAAGAAGCCTAGAAGGATTGGGGCTTATCCTCTTTTTGTTCCGCTCACCCTCATGCTCAGAGGATGTATTTTCCTTTGCTTGTCAATAAAGCTGAGCTACAACACTCGCTCATCCATTGCTTCAAATTTTTGCTGAGGTGAGACAGAACCGAGGAAATTACACACTCCCCCGACAATATAATATAAATGGAGTACTTTCATAAAACTGAAGCTTAATTTTCTTTCATTGGCTGAATGGATGATAGTTTTATGACTGTTAGCCTGCTTCTAATTAGCAATTGTAAAAGGTTTTTCTGTACCTTTTAAGTAATCTGCCTAGAAAGAAAAAATTGTATGTTTTATCAAAATAATCTCCTGGACTTTATTTTGCCTTTATCGGATATTTGATTACTTAAGAAAACTCAGCCTTTTCAATATTTAAGAAAGTAAGCTTTATTCACAAACTATGTAATCTGTTATATTTGCTTTAACATCTTCTATTGTAGGCTGCAGTCCATGGAGTCGCTGGGAGTCGGATACACTGAGCGACTTCACTTTCACTTTTCACTTTCATGCACTGGAGAAGGAAGTGGCAACCCACTCCAGTGTTCTTGCCTGGAGAATCCCAGGGATGGGGGAGCCTGGTGGGCTGCCGTCTATGGGGTCGCACAGAGTCGGACACGACTGAAGTGACTTAGCAGCAGCAGCAGCAGCATTGGCACCCCACTCCGGTACTCTTACCTGGAAAATCCCATGGATGGAGGAGCCTGGTAGGCTGCAGTCCATGGGGTCACTAAGAGTCAGACATGACCGAGTGACTTCACTTTCACTTTTCACTCTCATGCATTGGAGAAGGAAATGGCAACCCACTCCAGTGTTCTTGCCTGGAGAATCCCTGGGACGGGGGAGCCTGGTGGGCTGCCGTCTATGGGGTCGCACAGAGTCGGACACGACTGAAGCGAATTAGCAGCAGCTGCAGCATTGTCACTCTGGTTAAATAGATAGTTAAGATCATTATTTCATCTGTGATCTTATTTATTCAAATGTTCAAACATTTTGACATTTTGACAACTTAAGAATCTGCCTGCCAGTGCAGGTTTCATCCCTGTGTCTGAAAGATCCCCTGGAAGAGAAAGTGGCAATCCACTGCAGTATTCTTGCCTGGAAAACCCCATGGACAAAGGATCCTTGCAGGCTACAGTCTATGGTGTCACAGAGTTGGACAGGACTGAGTTTGCATGCATATGCATACCAAAATCTAATTCTAAATGGAGTTTTTTTGTTATTTATTTGTTTGTTTACATCAAATCGGGGGCTTCTTGGGTAGCTCAAATGGTAAAAACTCTGCCTGCAATGCAGGACACCTGTGTTTGATCCCTGGGTTGGGAATATCCCCTGTAGAAGGGCATGGCAACCCACTCCAGTATTCTAGCTGGGAGAATTTCAGGGACAGAGGAGCCTGGCAGGCTATAGTCCATGGGGTCACAAAGAGATGGACACAGCTGAGTGACTAGCTTTGAGTTTTTTACACTAAATTAGCTTTGAGATTTCCCAGAGAGTTCCTGGAAAAATCTCAAAGTATTTGTCTGTCATCACAAAATGTGAAACAAATCAGGTCTATTTAATATATTAAATTATATGTGGAACATTATCAAATTAGAGGTGATGCTAAACCTTAGCTTATATATTTATGGATTCATGTTACTATTATAACTGTTGTAAAATTGTATAAATTTCCTAAAAAATCTAATGAGTTCCTGTGTCAGTCACAATTCTAAGTTCAGTCACTTAGTCATTTATGACTCTTTGGAACCCCATGGACTGCAGCATGACAGGCTTCCCTGTCCATCACTAACTCCCATAGCTTACTTGAACTCACGTCCACCAAGTTGGTGATGTCATCCAACCATCTCATTCTCTGTTGTCCCGTTCTGCTTCCGCCTTCGATCTTTCCCAGTATCAGGGGCTTTTAAAATGAGTCAGTTCTTCGTATCAGGTGGCCAAAGTATTGGAGTTTCAGCTTCAGCATCTGTCCTTCCAATAAATATTCAGGACTGATTTCCTTTAGGATGGACTGGTTGGATCTCCTCACAATCCAAGGGGCTCTCAAGAGTCTTCTCCAATATCACAGTTCAAAAGCATCAATTTTTCAGTGCACAACTTTCTTTATAGTCCAACTCTCACATCCATACATGACTACTGGAAAAAACCATAGCTTTAACTAGATGAACTTTTGTTGGTAATGTCTCTGCTTTTTAATATGCTGTTTAGGTTGATCATAGTTTTTCTTCCGAGGAGCAAGTACCTTTTAATTTGGCTGCAGTAACCACCTGCAGTGATTTTGGAGCCCACAAAGTAAAGTTTCCACTGTTTCCATTGTTTCTCCATCTATTTGCCATGAAGTGATGGGGCTGGATGCCATGATCTTAGTTTTCTGAATGTTGAGCTTTAAGTCAAAATTTTTACTCTCTTCTTTCACTTTCATCAAGAAGCTCTTTAGTTCTTTGCTTTCTGCCTGAAGGGTGGTGTCATCTGCATATCCGAGGTTATTAATATTTCTCCTTTCCATCTTAATTCCCACTTCTGATTCATTCAGCCCAGCATTTAGCATAATGTATCCTGCATATAAGTTAAATAAGCAGGGTGACAATATACTGCCTTGACATACTTCTTTCCTGATTTGAAGCCAGTCTGTTCTTCCATGTCCAGTTGTTACTGTTGTTTCTTGACCTGCAACAGATTTCTCAGGAGGTAGGTAAGGTGGTTTGGTATTCCCATCTGTTTCAGAATTTTCCACAGTTTGTTGTGATCTACACAGTCAAAGGCTTTGGCATAGTCAATAAAGCAGAAGAAGTATATGTTTTCCTGAAACTCTCTTGCTTTTTTCAATGATCCAAAGATGTTGGCAATTTGATCTCTGGTTTCTCTGCCTTTTCTAAATTCAGCTTAAACATCAGGAAGTTCACGGCTCATGTACTGTTGCAGTCTGGCTTGTGGAATTTTCATCATTACTTTGCTAGTGTGTGAGATGAGTGCAATTGTGTGGTAGTTTGAGCATATTTTGGCATTGCCTTCTTTGGGATTGGAATGAAAACTGACCTTTTCTATCCTGTGGCCACTGCTCAGTTTTCCAGGTTTGCCGGCATATTGAGTGCAGCACTTTCACAGTATCATGTTTTAGGATTTGAAATAGCTCAACTGAAATTCCATCATCTCCACTAGCTTTGTTCGTGGTGATGCTTCCTAAGGCCCACTTGAATTCACATTCACATCATTGTAGATATCTGGGTCATGAAGATCTTTCTGTATAGTTCTTCTGTGTGTTATTGCCACCTCTTATTAATATCTTCTGCTTCTGTTAGGTCCATACCACTTCTGACCTTTCTTGTGGCCATCTGCATAAAATATTCCCTTGGCAGCTCTGATTTTCTTGAAGGGATCTCTAGTCTTTCCCATTCTATTGTTATCCTCTATTTCTTTGCATTGATCACTAAGGAAGGTTTTTTTTTTTAATCCCTTTGCTATTCTTTGGAACTCTGCTTTCAAATGGGTATATCTTTCCTTTTCTCCTTTGTCTTTTGCTTCTCTTCTTTGCTCAGCTATTTCTAAGGCCTCCTCAGACAACCATATTTCCTTTTTGCATTTCTTTTTCTTGGGGATGGCCTTGATCACTGCCTTCTGTACAATGTCATGAACCTCTGTCTATAATTCTTCAGGCAATCTATCAGACATAATCCCTTGAATCTATTTGTCACTTCTACTGTATAATCATAAGGGATTTGATTTAGATCATATCTGAATGGTCTAGGAGTTCATCATCTGAGGCATAGTTAACTCCTAGTCTTATTTTTGCTGACTGTCTAGAGCTTTTCCATCTTTGGCTGCAAAGAATATAATCAATCTGATTTTGGTATTGACCATCTGATGATGTCCATGTGTAGTCTTTTTTTCTGTTGGAAGAGGGTGTTTGCTATGACCAATGTGTTCTCTTAGAAAAACTCTGTTAGGCTTTGCCCTGCTCCATTTTGTACTCTAAGGCAAAGTTTTCCTGTTACTCCAGGTATCTCTTTACTTCCTACTTTTTCATTCCAGTCCCCTATAATGAAAAAGACAACTTTTTGGGGTGTGAGTTCTAGAAGGTCTTGTAGGTCTTCATAGAATTGTTCATCTTCATCTTCTTTAACTTTACTGGTTGGGGTGTAGACTTGGATTACTGTGATAGTGAGTGTTTTACCTTGGAAGTGAATAGAGATCATTCTGTCATTTGGGAGATTGCACCCATGTACTGCATTTCAGACTCTTGCTGACTATGAGGGTGACTCCATTTCTTCTAAGGGATTCTTGCCCACAGTAGTAGATATCATGGTCATCTGAGTTAAATTCACTCATTCCAGTCCATCTTAGTTTGCTGGTTCCTAAAATGTCAATGTTCACTCTTGCCATCTCCTGTTTGACCACTTCCAATTTGCCTCGATTCATGAACCTAACATTCCAGGTTCCTATGCAATGTTGTTCTTTACAGCATTGGAATACTTCCATCACCAGTCACATCCACAACTGCATGTTGTTTTGGCTTTGGCTCTGTCTCTTCATTATTTCTGGAGTTATTTCTCCACTGTTCTCCAGTAGCACATTGGGTACCTACCTACCTGGAGAGTTCATCTTTCAGTGTCCTATCTTTTTTCCCTTTCTTACTGTTCATGTGGTCAGTAAGAGACTGACCCAGACTTGCCCATGAGTGTCCAGGACTCTCCAGCAGAGGCCTGGGTCTCTGGTGGCCTGCTGCAGGGTTGGGGCACTGAGTGTGGCAGTGGGTGCATGGGACCTTTTGAAGGGTTTCACCATTATCTTCATTACCTCCACCATAGTTTGACCTCAGGTCAAACAACAGGGAAGGAACACAGTCCCGCCCATCAACAGAAAATTGCATTAAAGATTTACTGAGAACAAGACCCAGTTTTCCCCTTGGTCAGTCGCTCCCATCAAGAAGCTTCCATAAGTCTCTTATCCTTCACCATTAGAAGGCAGATAGGAGGAAAATCACAATCACAGAAAACTGATCAAATTGATCACATGGACCACAGCCTTTTCTAACTCAGTGAAACTGTGAGCTATGCTGTGTAGGGCCATCCAAGATGGACGGGTCATGATGGAGAGTTCTAAGAAAACGTGGTCCACTGGAGAAGGGAATGGCAAGCTACTTCAGTATTCTTGCCTTGAGAACCCCATGAATAGTCACAATTCTGGTTATTATCTTAAAATGTTGTGTATCACAGAAATTAGCAAATTTCTTTGTCAACTCCATAATATGAATTCTTATCATATATTTAACTATGGCATTTTAGCTCCTTTTGTTATTTACACACCATTATTGTTTTACTCTGATGCTTTTGCAAAATTGAGATTCATAGAAAGGACGCTACCAAGTATTCTTGATCTCTGTCCCCCACTGCCAGATCACAAAGTGAAAAACCTTTGGTGCCTGTTTTACAACTGGAACAAGACTCCACCCAACATCTGATCCCAGGCAAACACTGGAGTCTCAGAATCAAATGGACTGAAAAGAGGAAACTGCAGGAGATAGTGAAGGACAGGGAAGCATGGCAGGCTACAGTCCAAGAGGTTGCAAAGAGCTGGACATGACTTAGTGACTGAACAACAGGAAGAGAAGTAACTGACATGGAGGTAAACTACTTCCTCCCAACATGTGGAAGCAAGAAAGTTTCTTTCCATTTCTCCTTCCCTCCCTGATGTTATTTTCTAAATTCTCATACCATGAAGGTCTTTTTATGATTCATTTGTCCACTTTTTGCTTTTCTTTGGCCTGGAAATATGATGCCACTTTCCAGATATCTAGGCCATTGCAGAGAAAATTCAAATGATCCCTGGGTTTTCCATGAAGCTGCAGATTCTATAGCTTCAAGTTATCTGGAAAAATCTCAGTCCCCTCTCTATCATGTCAACCTCTAACTCTGGAGATCTACTTTCCTGTTTTTGGTTAACAATCCCAAACCTGGGGAATATTGTATCAAGACTCTGCACAAAGGAATTCAAGGCAAATGTGACTAAAATACATCCAGCTGTGTGGCCTGAAGACCATTACAATTCACTGACCTCTATTGCTCTCATATTTCCAGTCCTGAGCCACAGTTTTTAGGAGAAATTGCAGGAGGAATATCTGATTCAAATTTGATTCCTTTGCCAGATTTCCTACTCCTCAGGCCGTGAGTAATTGCAAATGAGGCTATTCAAGAATCTCTTAACTCTTGACAAATTTCCATAGAGCCTCTGGCCAAAGTTGTCCTTGAAAATAGGATAGTCCTTGATTATCTGTCTCTCTCTCTCTCTTTTTTTTTTTTTTGCCATATTATCTTTTGACTAAACAAGGAGATATCTGTGCTATAGTCAGCATCATTTATTGTACTTGAATTAACACTTTTGTGAAGTCAAGATTCAAATACATAACCTTTAATAAGAAGTCCATTGGCTACCACAAATGCAATCTTTTTCATCTTGGAATTTGGTTTTATTCAGCTGGCTACCTACAGAATTGAGCTCAGGGTTTACATCTATACTTAAGTTTGCTCCCTCTATCCTATTTGTCATTTTTAAATTTGTATTGTGACTTAACATATTCAATTTTTCTTTATCTGGTCTTTGTAAAAATAACAAGTCTGATACACTGATGTCAGCAACCGTGCTTTGAAATGATATCTAAAAATTGTATCTTTGAATAAGTCTTTCTGCTTTGACCCTCCACTTTGCCTCAATATAAGAAATTGCTCAAATGTGGCCTTTGGTTGTACTAACTACAAAAGCTTCTCTCACCCTGAAGAAAGATGTCCAACTGTGGCATGGTGTAGAAAAATAAACAACGAAGATGATCAGTCAAATAATGAAGGCTATGCAGAAGAAATACTTAGCAATATGTTGGATTATCAAACCCCCTAATGGGGACATGCTCAAAAAGGGGACTTATCAAAACAAACTAAAGTGAAGTGAAGTATGACAGGGGAAAAGTGAAGATGGTCAAGGCAAACTCATAAAGGAAACTTAACCTGATCTTACAGGAATGTATAGCTCTTCTCAGAAATCAGAAAAGGACAACAGCCAATCCCCAACTGCTAGGTCTGTTCATACCACCTCTGGACTTCCTTGTTTCTCTGACTCAGCTATCCTGACTAAAACTGATTATTAAATTTCTTTCTCAAAGATGGTCAATAAAATTCAGTTGTCATTTCCCTTCTTGGTAGCACACAAGCCACCTGAAAGTGGTCCTCTTCATCCTCAAGGGACATGGACTCTATATAAGAATGTCTTTGATTAAAAATAAATAAATAAATAAATAAAATAAAGAAGGAAGGAAAACAATGTCTAAACTATATAGTTCATCAGCGATGCTCTCTGTGAAAGATCTTGATCCAATGGGGAAAATATAGGCTTTCAACCCAGAATGAAATGAGGATATGGAATGGAGAGCCTCACATATGTGCCCTCAGAAGAACAGAACTGAAGAATCTAATCTCTATTAAATACCTGATTTATAGATGATCAAGCATTATTTCCCGATCCATGAATGTCCAACAAATATCTCTCTCCATCTTCAAGCCAAAAAACTTACTGATTTGAACTCTGGTCAAACTCTCCACTCTTTGCACTCCCTTCCTGTAAATACAGCTCAATTCAAACTCTAAAAAGATTTGCTTGTAGGTTACTATACCATTTTTCCCCAAATTTCAATTCTTCTGCTATTCCCAAATGACTTCAATTTCAAGGAATTAAAGCTTGCCTCAGTTTATTGCTTTATGTCCCCAATAATACTGATACTGTTAGTTTAAAATATATTTTATTGAAAATATTTGCAGTATGTTTGAAAATCAAGGAATAAAAATACATTTTTTAACCAATTTGCAGAAATTTCAAGCATCTGTACTAAGTAGTCTTTATTATTGTCCCTTGAAGCAAATAATCTAAATACATCAGGTAAAGATAAAGTTTTGGTGGTAAAATAAAGGGGATTTTTGCCAATACGCAATTAAAAGAATAAGTTTATTAAAATTAAATTCAATGTGGAATTAAAAAAATATGGTTATTTTGCAAATGCCAGACAATGGAAGATAGCAAAAGAGAGAGAGAGAGAAAGAAAAAAAAAAAAGGTTTTGTTTTTAACTTTATAAAACATTATCCCAGTAATATTTACTACTTGACAGAGCTATTGCTTACCCTTTTAAGCTTTAGTGATTTCAGATTGTTAGTGTGGAGTTCAAGTGGCTATCTAATTGCCTAACCTAGTTAGCAAATTGTTTGCACTGTAGGTCTGTATTTGCCAAAATAACTTGTGTAATTTTTTTAGCTTATATGCTGTATTCCATCATTTTGTTCTCTTCAGGTAATTAAACTCAATTTTCAATGGCATTAGAGCTAAATTATGTTGTAATTATAGTATAATGATAAAACCCCAGGCTATTGATCCAAGAGTATTTGTAGTTTCTTTTATTCAGTGTACTGTTGAAACATGATTTATTATTGCCTTAGGCCAGTATCAGTAAAATGAAAGATCTGAACTTAGGATATCCATTAAGACCCTTTGGGGACCTGAAAAGCTGTCTTCAATCTTTGTCCAAAGATCATAGCTAAGCACACTAATGAAGATAATGAATTCTCTTTTCATATTAATTCAAGTCTGAGGGTTTTTTTTCAATTAAATAATCAGAAGTGAAAGAAAGAACAAAGAAAATATGATAAAAGAATAATCAAGAGGAGAAAGAGAAAGAAAATGAGAAATAAAAAAGAGAAAGGAGAGGAGGAAGAAGCTAAGAAAGAGGAAGAGGAGCATGCTGCTAAGTCACTTCAGTCATGTCTGACTCTGTGCGACCCCATAGACAGAAGCCCATCAGGCTCCCCTATCCCTGGGATTCTCCAGGCAAGAACGCTGGAGTGGGTTGCCATTTCCTTCTCCAATGCATGAAAGTGAAAAGTGAAAGTGAAGCCGCTCAGTCATGTCCAACTTCTAGCGACCACATGGACTGCAGCCTACCAGACTCCTCCGTCCATGGGATTTTCCAGGAAAGAGTACTGGAGTGGGTTGCCATTGCCTTCTTTGTGTGAAGAGCTGACTCATTGGAAAGGATCCTGATGCTGGTATAGGTTGAAGGCAAAAGGAGAGGGGAGTGACAGAAGATGAGATGGTTAGAAGGGATCACCAAACTCATCAAACATGAGTTTGAGCAACCTCCAGGAGAAAGTGAAGGAGAAGGAAACCTGGCGTGCTGCAGTTCATGGGACTGCAAAGGGTTGGACATGACTTAGCAACTGAATAGCAACACTGAATAAGTAGAAAGAATGTAAAAATTAAAATGTGTTCAATTGGTAAATCAAATGCTGGGCATTCTGAACAAACTCACAAAGTAGGTGGGTTGTGAAAAGAATTTGAATCATTATGTAAATTGCTGCCACTGACACAACAGTTCTCCTGGAAGGGAAAGTCTTGTGAAGTGTCAAATTGTGTTTTAGATCATCAGTATTTTTTAAGAAAGAAGAACATTCCCCACCTCCCCACCACAACAGACTTTAACTGAAGGTGTTAGTGGATAATATTTATTCAGGTCACTGTCTTTGCAAACCATTAAATGTAACCCTAATAGCCTTTTGTTCTCATTAGAAATTTTTGAGTTCATTAAATGTCATATTTAATCAATGACATTCCTAATCACTGATATTTGTAGCTACAACATGACCCAGGGACCACAGATGACTATTACCATGATCGATTTTGAATTTCTCTTATTAACATCATTTTAAGCTTCAGGCTTTAGTTTTAAAAATTGCTTGGAGTAATTACAAAAATAGTTATTGTCATATAATTCTTTTTTCACTCTTTGTTGCAAGATAAAAAGTCACACAAATTACCCTTGTTTTTCATTCTGCCAGATAATGGGCAATAGTATCTATCATTCAAATCAGTAGCTGCTAAGGCCTTTTGGATTTAATTGGGGATTGATGGCTGGGACTTTTTACTTTTCTAATGCTCACATATTTTGGATAACATTGTCTATCAAAATGTGAGAAAGTAACAAATAAAATTATGCCTCTGGTGATATGATGAAGGCAGAGGCTCCAGAGGGGTTTTTTGACCTCTTTTCCCTGTTTTCATTGGCCTGGGCTCCCTCGCATAGATTTACATTGATTGCAACATTGAGTTTCTGGGTTTTCTACATTTTTCACCTTAATTACTTTTCACTTAGAGCAGTAAAGGAGGAGGGATGCATCTCCTCAGTTTTTTCTTAAATAATCCTAATAATAGCTAGAAGATAAATTTAAAATATGCACCAAACTTATAGTTTAAATTCCAATGTAAAATAGAAATTCAGGGTAACTGCAGTTAATTTTGCTTTTTTGTCTTTTTTTTTCCTTTGATAAGAAAAAAAAAAACAAAGAGAACTAAGCTTGCTTTTAAAAGTTCTACCTTCAGAATAATATTTTTGTCTTTGGTACCCAGTTTAACAGTGTCTTAGTTTACTACGGTTTCCCCGTCTGAAACTTCTGGATAAGTTACCAAGTGCAAGCTCATGTTCCTAACTCACAGTGAAGTCAAGCTAACCAAAATGTTAGAGAGTTGGTATAGAGAAAATTTGATTGTAGAACTATGCAAGAAGACTTATGCCCCCCAAACCCTGAACTCCTGGGAAGGTTTCTGCAAAGTATTTTTAAAGGCCAGGTGGTGGTGGGTGGTCACAAGGTATATGATCAACTTCACCACAATTATCTGACTGGTTGACGTTGAGGTACCCTTAGGTACCAGTATATCTGGGGGCTTTGTGCTCATGGTCATTAAGTAGTTAATTTCTTCCATTTGGTGTTGGCTTTAGCATCCGTGAAACAACTCAGGAAGAGTGCATCAGACATGATTATTCAGCTACTTCAGAGAAGAGGGACAGAGGGGAATATGAAGAAGGGGGTCTGTCCCAGGGAAGGTCCCATAGCATCCTGCTCAGTTACAAATATATTATCTCAGATTGTAGAATTTTTGTGATAGGTGATAGGATGGAGGAAATATAAAGGGAAGAAGGACACTCTGCCACTGTTGTCCTTTTTAACAAACAATGTAACTCAATGCATGAGCACATGTACATACCCACTTTTATTTCACAAGGAAGATTATAACATATATGAGGAGATAAAGACATACAAGTCCTTCTTGGACATGTTCCTGTCCCAGTACATACACTGGCTCCCTCTCCTTCACATGTGTGTTCCTCTTTTCCCCTGGATTCTTCATCCAAATGTCCTTATGTGAATCATCAGTCACCTTTACTAAAATCTGTCCAGTGAACATGAAGGCAAGTTGTTTGAAAATCACACTTGCTCTCAGCACACCTACCATCAAAGATCTGAGCCCTTTACTCTGGAGTAGTACTCATGGGAGTAGAAGTTGAGCAGGATAATCAGTCCCTCAGAAAGGTCCAGATGAGCAGCGTTTACCTTCAATACACAATCATGAATTTTTTTCCACCTCATGGATGTGAGAATTGAGATTTTTTTTTAATCTACTCTCTCTGTGGCTAATTAGGTGAGTTCTTTTGTGAAGGGAAAAATATTAAGTTTATTAAATTGCAACCCACTCCAGTACTCTTGCCTGGAAAATCCCATGCATAGAGGAGCCTGGTAGGCTGCAGTCCACAGGGTCACTAAGAGTCAGGCACTACTGAGTGACTTCACTTTCACTTTTCACTTTCATGCATTGGAGAAGGAAATGGCAACCCACTCCAGTATTCTTGCCTGGAGAATCCCAGGGACAGAGGAGCCTAGTGGGCTGCCATCTATGGGGTCGCACAGAGTTGGACACGACTGAAGTGACTTAGCAGCAAATATTATTTCAGGTGAAAGCCACAGTTTAGGCCATTTCTATCAGCAATCAAATTGATGTTTTTATCAAGAAAGGATGCCCATCATTATTTCTAAATTGTTTCAAACTTAAAAGAATTCATTAAACTTGGAACACCCGCAGAGGAGTATGCTGGCTCCAAATTAGAAAATGTATACTTATGATGTTGAAAAGGAAAATCACAGAAAAACTATCCCACAAGGCTGAACAAAGAAGGCATGATTTATGTGAGAAAAGACGGAAAAATCAAATCCAGATGGAAAAAATAGAGTATCACTCTATTTATGAAAAAAAAACAAAAACAAAAACAAAAACAATGCACCAAAGGGGCATGAAAACATTATAATATGCCATGCACTATGAGTCAGGGTACAATAGATTTTTTAATTCTTATAACAGAATATTATTATAATTTGTTAGTAGAAATATGATGTGGATATATGGGAAACTAGGAAAAAATGATTGTCTATGGAGGAGGAATACGTTAGTTTTCTCAGAATACAATTTATATTCAGTTTTGTTTTGAACTAGATTGACATATTATATGGTCAAAATAACATTAAATTTAAATGAAGAAGAGAACTAAAATACATTAATCATATCAAAGTGATCCTGTTATTTGACACCATTGACCTCTGCTTGGGACTGAAACACAGCCTAAAGTCAGAATGATACTTGAACCCAAGGTCAGTTAATTACAATCACATACCTGGTTTGTGAACTTACTGAGGCTCAAGTTCTTTGTGTCTCAGCAGAAGAAATTCAGCAAAAGGAAAAGTGATAGGCAGCAAGTCAATTTATTAATATAGGGTACTTGTGAGTGATTGAAGTGGACAGGAAAGGAGGCTCTGCCCTAGGATTAAGTGGGCTACATTTTTATAATCAAAGGAAAATTTGGGGGTCAGGGGAGGGAAAGACTGCCTTCTTCCTCATTCATGGAGTAGACATCAGATTTTCATCACTCAAGTGGTAAAGAATCTGCTTGCAGTGCGGGAGACTCAGGTTTGATCCCTGTGTCAGAAAGACCCTCTGGAGAAGGGAATTGCAACCCACTCCAGTATGCTTGCCTGAAGACTTCCTTGGAGAGAAGCCTGGCTGGCTACCATCAATGGAATTGCAAATAGTTGAAGTGGATTCAGTGACTAACACTTTCACTTTCAGCCTTCTTCCTTTGAGGCAGGAGAGTATCTGACCCTGTGAGGTCAAACTAGGAATGTCATGATGCTTATTCAAATCAGCAGAAGGGTGGTAACACTTTTCTTTCACTTAATGACCTGGCACATATCTCCTGCTTTATAGTTGAGCAAGCCTGCTTTGTTTCACAATGTTTCTTTAGTGATGCTTAACTTACAGTGATCTCCCAAAGTTTCCTAGGTTTCACTCTCTATTTATAATCCCCTACTGAGACTTCTACAAACACCTGTATCAGTTCACTTCACTTCAGTCGCTCAGTCGTATCTGACTCTTTGTGACCCCATGAATCACAGCACGCCAGGCCTCCATGTCCATCACCAACTCCCGGAGTTCACTCAGACTCATGTCCATCGAGTCGGTGACGCCATCCAGCCATTTCATCCTCGGTTGTCCCCTTCTCCTCCTGTCCCCAATCCTTCCCAGCATCAGAGTCTTTTCCAATGAGTCAACTCTTTGCATGAGGTGGCCAAAGTACTGGAGTTTCAGCTTTAGCATCATTCCTTCCAAAGAAATCCCAGGGTTGATCTCCTTCAGAATGGACTGGTTGGATCTCCTTGAAGTCCACGGGACTCTCAAGAGTCTTCTCCAACACCACAGTTCAAAAGCATCAATTCTTCGGTGCTCAGCCTTCTTCACAGTCCAACTCTCACATCCATACATGACCACAGGAAAAACCATAGCCTTGACTAGATGGACCTTAGTCGGCAAAGTAATGTCTCTGCTTTTGAATATACTATCTAGGTTGGTCATAACTTTTCTTCCAAGGAGTAAGCGTCTTTTAATTTCATGGCTGCAATCACCATCTGCAGTGATTTTGGAGCCCCCCAAAATAAAGTCTGACACTGTTTCCACTGTTTCCCCATCTATTTCCCATGAAGTGATGGGACCAGATGCCATGGTCTTCATTTTCTGAATGTTGAGCTTTAAGCCAACTTTTTCACTCTCCTCTTTCACTTTCATCAAGAGGCTTTTTATCTCCTCTTCACTTTCTGCCATAGGGGTGGTGTCATCTGCTTCTCTGAGGTTATTGATATTTCTCCCAGCAATCTTGATTCCAGCTTGTGTTTCTTCCAGTCCAACGTTTCTCATGATGTACTATGCATAAAAGGTAAATAAGCAGGGGGACAATATACAGCCTTGATGTACTCCTCCTATTTGGAACCAGTCTGTTGTTCCATGTCCAGTTCTAACTGTTGCTTCCTGACCTGCATACAGATTTCTCAAGAGGCAGGTCAGGTGGTCTGGTATTCCCATGTCTTTCAGAATTTTCCACAGTTTATTGTGATCCACACAGTCAAAGGCTTTGGCCTAATGAATAAAGCTGAAATTGATGTTTCTCTGGAACTCTCTTGCTTTTTCCATGATCCAGCGGATGTTGGCAATTTGATCTCTGGTTCCTCTGCCTTTTCTAAAACCAGCTTGAACATCAGGAAGTTCATGGTTCACGTATTGCTGAAGCCTGGCTTGGAGAATTTTGAGCATTACTTTACTTGCATGTGAGATGAGTGCAATTGTTTGAGCGGTAGTTTGTGCGGTAGTTTGAGCATTGTTTTGCATTGCCTTTCTTTGGAATTGGAATGAAAACTGACCTTTTCCAGTCCTGTGGCCACTGCTGAGTTTTCCCAATTTGCTGGCATATTGAGTGCAGCACTTTCACAACATCATCTTTCAGGATTTGAAGTAGCTCAACTGGAATTCCATCACCTCCACTAGCTTTGTTCGTAGTGATGCTTTCTAAGGCCCACTTGACTTCACATTCCAAGATGTCTGGCTCTAGATGAGTGATCACATCATCATGATTATCTGGGTCATGAAGATCTTTTTTGTACAGTTCTTCAATGTATTCTTGCCACCTCTTCTTAATATCTTCTGCTTCTGTTAGGTCCATGCCATTTCTGTCCTTTATTGAGCCCATCTTTGCATGAAATGTTCCCCTGGTATCTCTAATTTTCTTGAAGAGATCTCTAGTCTTTCCCATTCTGTTGTTTTCCTCTATTTCTTTGCATTGATCGCTGAAGAAGGCTTTCTTAAACACCTGTACAACTATCCTATTCTATGCCTATCATATTGACATTTAATTTCCTTGTGTTTACAGATTGATCTGTATGCTTTTGGTTATGATTTTAATTCTACTATCCTTTAAAGCAATTCCTCACAGACTTGATTCCTTTTTCACAAAGCAACCCACATTATTTATACCCATTATAGGGATACTTTTTATTACATTTTGCTGTACTCACAATCAATGTGTATTTTCCTTGTTGCAATAAAGATTTCCCATGCATAATTTTATTTTCCTAAAATAATTGCAATTAAAAGTATTTTGATCTGCTTCTGGATGTACCAGGATATTAAATGCTGGGAACATCTAATATATGCAGATAAATGGAATAGAGAAATAGAATAAACAATCAATTAGCATTGATTTTGAAATGATAGAGAATCTGAGATCCAAGTAATGGTATGTGAAATATCATTTAGCTTTGTTTTTGCATTTTATCCATCAAAGTGATCATTTCAAACTAATTTGTGAAAGTGCTAAGGAAATGTTCCTCATAATTTGAATATCTTTTAAAAACTCCCTCAGGCACCCAGCTGCTTTCCCCTTTGAACTTCTAAAATAATACGACAAAATCAATACAATATTGTAAAGTAATTAGCCTCCAATTAAAATAAATAAATTTATACCAAAAAATAATAAAGTGGGTCTCTTGTAAGAAGTAAAAAGAAAAAAAATAATAATATGACAAGATTTCCTACTTTCTACTTACATTTATTCTTTTTTCTCCTTTATATAATCCAAGATAGTTTCAAGCCACTAGTCAATTTTAGAACTCTTACCATCTTCCAAATGAGGCACACACAATAAATAGAGATGACATATCAGCAAGGTACTTGGTATTGTTTCACTGAAATTTAGGAGTAGTGATAGGTCCAGTGTGTAGGTTAAGGGAGTTAGAGAAGTTGAGGTTCAGAAAAAGAATGAGACTGGCACTTTTCAGGAACAGATCACCTTTAATGAGGCGAGAAGGGGCAGCAGTCAGATTACTAAGCTGCTGCACTACCCAACAAAAGAGTAAGTATATACAGACATATATGTGGAAATTCACTGTCTTAGAGGGACCAGTTCTCTGAGATTGTTTGGGTGAGTTATTTCTTAAACAAACAGCTTGGGCAAGGAATTCTAGAGATCGGCCAGAGGCTGAGACTGGCTGGGAGCTAGGCATAATCAACCTTAATGTCCATTTTTTTCCCTTTGGGTGAGAGAGTTCTTTGTTTTGCATAGAATGGTGGGGAGGACCAGGAGGGGAGTTTTAACTCCAGGCTATTTTGAGCCAGATAACCTTCCTTCACAGTGTAGAGAAACATGATTGCTACACTTATCAACTACCAGGTACTTCTTTTAGAATATATATAGTTTTTTCTAAATTATTTTTTTTTACCTTTATGTATGTGTTTATAAGGGTTCTCAGATAGCTCAAATGGTAAAGAATCTGCCTGCAATGAGAGAGACCTGGGTTCAGTCTTTGGGTTGGGAAGATCTCCTGGAGAAGGGCATAGGAACCCACTCCAGTATTCTTTCTTGGAGAATTCCATGCACAGAGGAGCATGGCGCCACAAAGAGTCAGACACAACTGAGTGACTAACACTTTTACTTTCTGTTCTCTTCTAAAATATGAATGTTAAAAGAGATAAAAAGACATGTTTTAAAAAATAAAAACTTTAGTAAGAGGAGTGGCTGTGCACTTGAATATGAATGGATGTTGCTCAGTCGTGTCCAACTCTTTGAGACCCCATGGACTGTAGCCTACCAGGCTTCTCCGTCCATGGGATTCTCCAGGCAAGAATACTGGAGTGGGTTACCATTTCCTTCTCCAGGGGATCGTCCCTACCCAGGGATCAAAACTGAGTCTCTAGCATTGGAGGCAGATGCTCAATAGATATCAATTAAAGACACTGTGGATGATGATAGATTAAGCTTTTTTTTTTTAAATTTGGAGTGTATTTGATGAATAATATTTTTAGTGCCAAGTCAAATGATGTATTTTACCAGTTCTTTCTGAGTTTTATGGTGGCTATGAGTTAAATTAGATGTATACAGTGTGTATAAGTCCAGACTATGGTTTTTCCAGTGGTCATGTATGGATGTGAGAGTTGGACTGTGAGGAAAGCTGAGCGCTGAAGAATTGATGCTTTTGAACTGTGGCGTTGGAGAAGACTCTTGAGAGTCAAGGAGATCCAACCAGTCCATCCTGAAGGAGATCAGTCCTGGGTGTTCACTGGAAGGACTGATGCTGAGGCTGAAACTCCAATACTTTGTCCACCTCATGTGAAGAATTGACTCACTGGAAAAGACTCTGATCCTGGGAGGGGCTGGGGGCAGGAGGAGAAAAGGACGACAGAGGATGAGATGGCTGAATGGCATCACCGACTCGATGGACGTGAGTCTGAGTGAACTCCAGGAGTTGGTGATGGACAGGGAGGCATGGTGTGCTGTGATTCAGTTCAGTTCAGTTCAGTTCAGTTGCTCAGTTATTTCTGACTCTTTGCGACCCCATGAATCGCAGCACGCCAGGGCTCCCTGTCCATCACCAACTCCCGGAGTTCACTCAGACTCACATCCATCGAGTCCATGATGCCATCCAGCCATCTCATCCTCTGTTGCCCCCTTCTCCTCCTGCCCCCAATCCCTCCCAGAATCAGAATCTTTTCCAATGAGCCAACTCTTCGCATGAGGTGGCCAAAGTACTGAATTTCAGCTTTAGCATCATTCCTTCCAAATAAATCCCAGGGCTGATCTCCTTCAGAATGGACTGGTTGGATCTCCTTGCAGTCCAAGGGACTCTCAAGAGTCTTCTCCAGCACCACAGTTCAAAAGCATCAATTCTTCAGCGCTCAGCCTTCTTCACAGTCATGGGGTCGCAAAGAGTCAGATACGCCTGAGTGACTGAAATGAACTGAACTGAGGGTGTACAATGGATTCTGAAGGCAATAATGTAATATTTTATTTCCAATTCATGTTCCTAAAAGCAAATCCTGGGCTTGCCTATTTCCATGGGTAGGGAATGATAATTATCTTGTTTATTTTAGTTGTGATGTTGTAGCTTACCTCAAGTATGGGACCAGGGACACACACACACACACACACAAGCATATTAATTTTATTCACATTAAATGAAGGATGAATATTAAAGTAGAAGTCTCTCAATCATGTCTGACTCTTCGTGACTCCATGGACAGTAGCTTGCCATCCTCCTTTTTCCATGTTATTCTCCAGGCTAGAATACTGGGGTGAGTATCTGTTCCTTCTCCAGGGGATCTTACCAACCCAGGGAATAAACCCAGGTCTCCCACATTGCAGGTGGATTCTTTACCATCTGAGCCACCAGGGATTTTCAAATGTTAGAAATTATCATTGGGTTTCCTCAAAAGGTTCTATAGTTAATTAATGTTATTCTGGTTCTTTCTTTAACCAATGACTTTATTTATTTTATGAGATGTCAGATAGCTTTGAATCACACTGTTACCTGAATATTTTACTTTTCCTAAAAGCAAAATGTGTACCATAGTGAAACTTCGGTAATTATGTAGAAGTTATTGAAGTATGTAACAAAGGAGATTTAGTAAACAGGAAAAAGATAGCTTCTGTTTAGTAAACAGTGAAAAAACATACTAAAAAAAATAGTGACTTTTGAATGACAATTAAAGCAGAAAAGTGATAAATACCACCCTCTGGAGTCTCACTTCAAGGAATGATCTGAAATTATTCCTGTGTTGAAAGAATCTTATGTCTTTATTCACAGCACCATGAGAGTATTAGCCAAAAAATAAACTTAAGAGTTGGCTGAATTATATTATCAATTCAACTCCATAGCCTTACCACTTTCCAGTATGAAACTTGGGACATTGATGGAAGAGGAAGACCTTCATCATGAGGTTGGAACTACATGAGAGTGTTTGAAAGATTCATAGCGTCCCTAAACATGAATACTTCTGAAGGCATCTAATGTTCTTCCCTTATCCAATAAAGCAGCTCGTCCATTTTACCTGATAATACAGTTTCTCTCTTGCTTGAGTATGATTTACTACCATGCCAAATGGACAATTTATCTTGCAGTATTGCCAATAATATTCTATGATCGCTGCCACTGGTACCAGGTCAGTACAGAAATCCCCCTTTCAGGGCAAATCAGTGCCATGTAATGGTGTTTTATTATTGTTTCTAATGAGATCAATGCTTATAAAATGTTTTAGGAACAATAAAAATCCAATAAGTGTTTTTATTTTTTTGCCCTAAAATCTTTTTCTTCTCAGCATTCTTAAATGTATTATAAATATGAATATAGCTGGGTCCAGCTCACCATTTCATATCCATCTCAAGGGCTTGCATTTTGGTGGCTTTGCAATATATGAAACATGGCTAGGATGGGCTACAAGACAAAACCACATTCCTCAAAAATGCATAAATACTGTTGGCTTCCAGAGGCATTTTATACATTCTTGAATGCTCGAGTACAGCACTTATATCAGATACAGAACCCAGATACTGTTGTTGCTCACCTATATTATCTCTTATTTGCTGGATCACTTTACTTATGTAAAGAAATCTGTTATAATTTCAGTATAAGTTGATGTAAAGAGTCTCCCTTTTAGATATTATCAAAATGACCTTTAGCCCTATACATGAGGCACTATGCACTAAGTAAGTTAGGACATTAAAATTTTCTCACAGAACATGAGGCACTGCTTTGGGGTAAAATAATTTCACAGACCAAGACTACAATTACAGCTCACTGGCTAGAGTGAGGGCTCATCTAAGGAGCTCAGGGCATGGATTTTTGTTAGTTTGTTTTATTTTGTTCATCTTATTCCTTTTCTTGCACCTTGATGCAATTACTGACCTTGTATATGATTGATTTTTTTCTTTCATTTTGTTTAGGAAAAAATAATGGAAATAGTTTTCTTTTACCCATCCAGGGACATATTTTAACCTATTGTTTTAGCTCATGGATAAATCAATACCTTTGCATACTGTCAGGATGCCATACACATTGTCTTTTAACCTATTATTGCCATTTTTGGAAAGTTGGGAATCCCAGGTACACTATATGACTTAGTAAGGCAAATGTACGATGATTATGTATCTATAGATACATATACATAGACTTAAATAAATAGACATAAATCCCACAATACAGAAGCCTGCTACACTACACATTTTGGAAGGATTTTATGTCTTAAGTAATATGGAATTACTCCTCAGGATCAAAGAACACATTGCTGAAACTTATGTTCCCTAATGCTAAGAAAAATACACAATATGAAGGGCCCTTTTGAATTATGAATGAAAAAAAATCATAGCTGCCTATCAGGTTTTAACTTGTTTCCTATATGTGTCAAAACCTATAGAATTCAGATCAAGAAAAGATTAGGTGGATCATAGATAAAGCATATCACAGAATTCCATTGCTCAGTGTTTATGATATTTAGTGGGCATTAAAATGTAGGATTCTTTATAGACCACAGCAGATCACAAAAGGTTACTTATAGTGGAGACCTCTTGGGTTCATGAAGCAAAGATGTTTCTCTTCAGGAATGAAAAAAGCTTCTTTTGAGAAAGAACTCTTGCTATGAGTCTCTGAGGGAGACTGAACAAAACCAGCAATGGTTTTCAGGAAATGAGTAGCATTTACCTATCTATGTCATGAAATTATCATTATCTGATATGACTGGCCATATAAATTATGAAAGCCCAATAGCATTCTCAGAGAAGGCAATGGCACCCCACTCCAGTACTCTTGCCTGGAAAATTCCATGGACGGAGGAGCCTGGTAGGCTGCAGTCCATGGGGTGGCGAAGAGTCAGACATGACTGAGCGACTTCACTTTCACTTTTCACTTTCATGCATTGGGGAAGGAAATGGCAACCCACTCCAGTGTTCTTGCCTGGAGAATCCCAGGGACGGGGGAGCCTGGTGGGCTGCCATCTATGGGGTCGCACAGAGTCGGACACGACTGAAGTGACTTAGCAGTAGCAGCAGCAATAGCATTCTATTATTAAGACAAGACCTAAAAGGATTTTGAAAGTTCAAGTGAATTTCTAAAACAGTTTTCTCTTCCCCAGCCTACGTCTAGGAACTTATAGAAGGGTTTTTTTTTTTTTTGAAACAGTTAACAGACAGGAAGCAATCCCAAGCATTTCATGGTTTTAAGTCCCAGAATGACTATGGAGAAGGAAAACGTTACAATGGGCAGAACCCTAACTATTATGTTGCCTTTCCTATTGTGCTTGGAAAGAAAAATAAATAGAATAGATCTATGCCAATGTAGAAGAGAAAGCAAAGGATTGTCCTGAAAGACTGCAAGAATATGTGTCCATAATGTCTCATTAACAACATGATGCCCAGACTGGAGTATGCCCTTTATACCTGGGGAAAGACAAGACAAAACAATACACTCATAGATATCAGTTATCCACTGAGGATTTCACCAAAGATCCAATGAGGTGAATAGGGTGGCAGCGTTGCTGGTTACATATAAGTTCAAAAATATATTCTTCTACTTATCAAAGCTAACTCGGTTATAAACCTTGAGAAATACTCAGTTTTCCAGAAGCAACCACCAACTCCTAGCTATTACAGTTTGAAGCCAGGCATAGATAAAGTTAGGGAAACAAATTGATTATTAAAACAAGAAGAGAAAAAAAATATTATTCTGAATTTGGTTTTTTGGGGAAATTTTTTGGTTTTGTTTTTGGATTTTTTTCTAATGCAGGACTTTTCACTATTGTAAACAGCTCCATTTCTTGGGGTCTCAGATGAAGTTTGGAGGTCTGAAAGAAGACATCACCCAGCATTTTATGTAACATCAGGCTCCAAATCACAATTGCTTAGGCTACAAAAATTTACAGATTTTTGTTTGCTTATCTGTTATTGACAACAGCTGTTGCAGCTGTTAATTATGGCCTTTCCACCTCCCAGGAACCAGTTATGTGCCCATGAGACTAGATAAAGAAAGATTAGAATTATAGCCACCAAGCTATATTCATAATTACTATTCCACTTTGAAAACTGTGGATCATTTCTTGATTAATTGCATTGTTTGGACTATTCTATCCTTTAGGAATATTTTCTACTCTTGTGCTTCCCAGTTTCTTATGCAAACAAAATCATAAATACTGTTAAGTATGTTCAATCTTCTCTTACATTTAACAAATTTTCCAAATGCATAGAAATTCCAGGTAAGATGCCAGCTGATAACTCTTCATATTGAGAAGAAATCTATAAAGAAAGTAAGCAGAATGACCAATATTTTCCTATTTTAATCTGACAAAAATATACTTTCAAATCTCAAAGAGTGTATCACTCACATTAATTTATTGGATAAATATCAATTAAGACTTTATTCAGAGTAGGAATGTGCTAGACTTGAAGACTATGCTCAGAGAAGGACCAACTTTATAATTTTCTGAATAACAGAAAAAGTTTGAGAATTTCAAAGAGGAATGGAAAGAAGTAAGAGTAACATTTAATGTGATTCTGGTGGTTTGTTTCAGGTTGTCTATTCCAGTTTTCTTCTAGTGTGATTTCTCTTTCCTGTGGAGAGCTAACACAAATATTCCTCCAATCCTTTTTCAGCTGGTGACCCAGGTTTGATTCAGGTTCTACATCAGATGAAATCTCATGAGACTTGAAATTTGAGCTGAGATAAATGGGATATATTGCATGCATTTTTTTTTCAGTGTTACTTGGACAAATATGGAATAGATCTGGAGCCATACTATGTCTCCCAGGCTTGCTGGTTTAGCAGAAATGGCTTCATGATAGTAGAGAATGATAAGGCGGGACCCTGAAGGTATATGGCAGCTTTCTGATTTTGCACCTGACCTTTCCTGACTGGAGCACAGTGATGCCCTTCTGGAACCAATAATTAGCTAATTTAGCAGCTCAGATTGAGGCAGCCTTTTATTTTTGCATTTATAATAAGGGACATCTCCTGATTTGACAAACAGCTTCCTGATCACTGAAGGAGAAACAGCTCCTTTCACAACATGGTTCTGCAGTATAGCTTTCAGAATACATTCTGGAATCTCACCCTATAGATCTTTATCCAGCCATCTCAATAATTCTGTACCATCTGGCACACTGTAATAAAAGCTTCTGTTCTCTCTAGGTTGGAATTTATTCTCTGCATCAGAATATTGACCAATAAGAAGCCCCAAAGAAAACATACAAGACACATAAAAGATAATTTATAAAGGCTATTTTTAAAGTTAGAAGATTGAGGGATTGGTTTGAATAACAATCAACCCATGATTGTAGATCTCCCTTTGTGGTTTCTTTTTTTCAAGCCCAGTTACATCCTGCTTTCTTCTCTCTGTCCCTCATCTGTTGCTGCAACATTCAGAGGAAAAGTAAGAGTACATTCAGTTACAATGTCTACCATGAAATTTTCTTTTTAAATTGGTTTGATATGATTTCAAATCCACTTGTTTATGATATAAGTAAAATTGTTTTAATCAACTTGTTTATGACAAAGACAAATAAAAGTTATTTTTAGAAGTAAAGTTGTGTTGATATAAGAATAAAGAAAACTGCATCAAGATGCCATCATTTCCTGTTGTCCTTGATAAACTCTTAGTAGCTCAGCTGTTGAGTGGCCCTGCAGGGGGCTTATCAATAAAAACAAAGCAGCAGCATGATGAGGGGACACTTATACTATCAGTACTGCATTGAGAGTTTGTGAGCAATATTTGAAAGTGTTGATCAGAGCAGCCCAGTAAAATGTTAAATTCCAAAATTCTGGGCCAAGTTCATGACTCAACTTTTCTATATGTTAGTTTTCTCCTCTGTAAAGTGGTAATATATATGGTACCTACTTCACAGTGTTGCTCTGGGGATTAAATGAATCTCCTGTGATGAACCATAATGCAAAAGAGATGAACCATAATTCCAAAAAAAAAAAAAAAAAAAGAACATATATATATGTATGTATAACTGAATCAGTTTGCTTTACAGCAGAAATTAATAGAACATTGTAAATCAATTCTACTTCTATAAAATTAATTTTTAAAAAGCCCACTTTAATTGAAAATCAGGGCGTTGTAAAAAAGACATTGCTGGATTCAGAAGTGTTAATTAGGTACTTAGACCAGTCATGTATGTGAGTGTCTTTATGATGCTTCAATCAAAACTTTTATTGTCTAGCAATAGAACCAACAAAGGTCCGTCTAGTCAAGGCTATGGTTTTTCCAGTAGTCATGTTTAGTAGTCATGTACATGACTATATATATAGTCATGTATTGAGAGTTGGACTGTAAAGAAGGCTTAGCACTGAAGAATTGATCCTTTTGAACTGTGATGTTGCAGAAGACTCTTGAGAGTCCCTTGGACTGCAAGGAGATCCAACCAATCTATCCTAAGGAAATCAGTCCTGAATGTTCATTGGAAGAACTGATGCTGAAGCTGAAACTCCAATACTTTGGCCACCTAATGTGGAGAGCTGACTCATTTGAAAAGACCCTGATGCTAGGAAAGATTGGGAGCAAGAGGAGAAGGGGATGACAGAGGACGAGATGGTTGTATGGCATCACAGACTCAATGGACAGGAGTTTGAGTAAACTTCAGGAGTTGATGATAGACAGGGAGGCCTGGAATGCTGCAGTCCATGGGATCACAAAGAGTTGGACATGACTGAGCCACTGAACTGAACTGAACTGAACTGAGTGAAAGAACAAATGAACAGCTGCCTCAGTATCTAATGATTGAGGCAAGAGTCAGATGGGTGTCCCCAGGGTAAAGCTATTGAAGAGTCATTCCCTATGGACTGAAACTCCAAGACAAGAATAGCAGGACAATTAGAAGAGGAGGCTGGGCCCTGCCTGGACCACATATTTCTCATTCTAGAAATCAGGAGACCTCCCTGACCACACAATGTGCTGAAAGTCTCCTAGGAGGCCAAAGGGAAGTTATGTCAAGGGATGTTCTGTGCCCATATACCATTTTGGTAAAATCCATCTTGGCTAAGAGATGCATGTGCACACATAGGAAGATCCTGAGATATACCAAATATGGACTATGAACCAAGTAAATCAAAATGATCGGCCAGAGGAACCCAGGAGAAACGCACCATAGGTGGATTCAAATTGCTATGGCGCATGACTCAGTGACTCTTTCTCCCTGTCTCTGCCCATGTGTCTATCCACACATACTGTACTCTTTTTCCCTCTTCATAAATACTTTACTTGTTTCATACTTTCAATCTTTGTGGGAATTCTTTCCTGCAAAGCTGAAGGGCGAGGGTCCTTGTCACTCACTGACCACTGGTCCAGTGGCTAGGGTCAGATGCTCTCACCACTGTGACCCAGCTTCAGTCTCTAGTTTGGAACTCAAGCCTCACTCCACACAGTTGCAGACCAAGGTCCCTCGAGACCAAAATGAGGAGTAATCTGAAGTCATGACATTTTATCAATCAGATCCCTAATAGGGCAGGAAACGGGACATTTAGTCCAAGGATGATAGCCTCTGAGTACACACATATGGGAAATCTGAGTATTCAGATCCTCTCAAAACTTGCTGGCTAGGAGTAACATTCTATCTGTTTTTCCAGAAAGCAAATAAATAAAATAAGCAGATTTCCTTGTCTACAGACTGCATAGTGATCTCACCTGAAGTAGGTATCTCACATGATCAAGCTTGTTCCTCTTAATAACTTCCAAGCTAACACATTTCTTTGTGCAAATAAGCACCATGAGAAGACAGCATCACCCAAATTGGGAGTATGGTTTCTTTTTCAGGCAAAAGAAAAAAAAGCATCTTAATCCTTCTGGCATAAACAAGAAAAAAAATTATTAGATATGTAGTGAAAGGAACCTGAATAACATGCATGGAGAGATGCACTTTTAAAGGGAATTAGACAAGAGTAAGAAACATTAATATTAATACAAGACTAGAAAATGGAGAATATATTGAGAAATGGACTTAATCTTGGCTAAAAATTTGTTGTTCTGGAAAAGAAAGACAGAGGTCACCTAACAAACTGCTGTGATATCACCTTGAACCCTGAATAGAATGGAGGCATATGGCAAACAAATTGATATATTAGTGTTTGCTAGTTTAGTGTTGAGTAAAAATAATACACAATGTGAGAGTTGTGAGTTAAGTTTTATTTGGGGCAAAGTGAGAATGATAGCCTGGGATACAGTCTCTTGGAGAGCTCTGAGGAATCCCTACAAAGAGGTGGGGGGGGGGGAATCAGTACGTATGTGATTTTGGTGAAGGGAGTTGAATGCAATCAAGCACATATTTTGGCAGAAGTTTGCTGCTAGTCATGAGGAGCAGATGTTTCTGTTGATAATTTTAGTGGTTTTCTAGTATAAAGAGATGCAGGAATTGGGTTCATAAAATCTTCTCATGAAAGCATTTAACTATCTGGAGTCCTGTTCTGCCAGTTTTTCCCAGAGTACAGGTACTTCATTCCTGGTCTCCTTCCTGAACTCCTTTCACGGGGTATTGAAGGTTAGCCACTGGTGGAGAGGTAGATGACAAGTGACAATTATTACTTGACAGTAACATTACAGGAAGATTTCTAAAGTTTCAGGGAATAGGTGATGTTAGACTGGATTTACAGTGTAAGATCTGAGAGGATTGTAGGTGTTTTTTTTTTTTTTTTTTTTAATCCTGGAAAGGTAAGTAATGGAATAGTGAGGAAAATACTGATATCTGTTGAAGTGTGGTCTTGGCTGGCTTCCTTTAGTTAGAGTTAACGATGGAAAGATGTTTCCATGGAACAGAACTTCCTAATGAAAGCAGCTCCTTTTCCCTTTTCCTCTTTATCTGATTCAGTTCCCCTCAAACATTGAAAGAACCCAATCATAGGAAAGAAATTGCTAAGTTGGTGGGTCACATGGGCAAGACAAATCTGAAGTGAGAGCCAGCCAATCTGTATAAAATGGAGACGGATGCAGAACCCACCCTCATGCCTCCATGATTCACTGAGATTCTCTGCTCCCCTCCTCCTTTTTTCCCCTTCAAAAACTGTCATGATCAAGCAAAATCTTTGGAGTTTGTCTTAGGACATGAATCCAGCTTCTCCCCAGATTGCTAGCTTTCTGATTAAAGAAGTTTTCCCTTCGACTGCAATTTGTCTCTCCAGTTATTGAGCTGTGAGTGGTGAGCAGCTGAACCTGACTCCGGTAACAGTAACTTCAATATGGATGATAAAATTCTGGAATGGCAGTATTAGATTATGACACTTTTTACTTTTGTATGTAAAATGTTTTATTTCCTAATGTGCATGGTGGCTGGGGGTCTAGCAGTGTGCCTGGACTCTCAAAGTGTTTGCCTAATATGGAGGCTTAGGATAAGGAAGTTGCCTGGGTAACAAAGGCAAAGTTTGGGACTCTTTCAAAATGAGGAGTTGGAGATGAATAGGGGATGAAGACTCCACTCCATTCCCAACTAAGGGAAAACCTTTGGAGAAATACAGTCTCAGTGAAAAGATAGTGAGAAAAAAAATCTGCAAATCTTCATGTGTAACAAAGGGAGTCACAGGCATATACAGACATGTTTGCTTTGTCTGGGTTTAGCAGGGTTTGTTTGTTTGTTTTAACATTGTAAATACTGACCTGTACTTATAATACAGGTAGGGTTTGAGATTATCCATTGGTAAAGTTCATCAAAACCAAAACAAGTATATTAATTTAAAGTGATTTCAGTGGGAGCTATTTGGAGTGCTCAGTAGAAGCAACAACCAATTTCCCTGAAGTGAAAGCCCCTCACCTCAGCCTCCCAGGACCCACCAACTCAGCCAGTCATCAATTCATATGTGAAATGTTGAAATTCAGATAATAAGCCAATTAAGTGACTAGAGAAACAACAGAGGATGTTAAAGACAACCTTCTCTAGGATCTCAGAGGCAAAAAAAAAAAAAAAATCCTAAAGACAAATAGACATTAGAAAACTTTATCAATGTACATGTTACATTAACAGATTAAAGGATAAAACACTAATTATCTCAAAAAGTAAAAATGAAAATAGCTCTCATAATTCCCTTGATTATTCATAAAAATTTTTCTGTGTTCTTCATCAATATTTCACAGCAAACACCAGTTTTAAGCCCTAACTATTAGAACTATTTTTTAATGAGTTAAATAAATTCTAATAGTTAATGACAAGTTATTTTTAAAAATGATTGAAAGTAATTCAGTCAGTAGTAAAGGAAAATATTAACACTGACAGTAAAACATTGGGATTCTCAAGTGGATCAGATAGTAAGGAATCTGCCTGCAATGCAGTAGAATTAAAAGAATATTATTCACCCATGTGAATGTAATTTCCACTTACTATCTCTTTCAATGACATAAAATCCAAGTTTCATAATTCCTTTCCTATAGCAAATATTTAAAAAAACTTGGGATTTATGTAACTGCTAAAACCAACTTTACTTTTTTATTTAACCTTCAGCCTAAGTAATTTTCAATAATTATGATCCTGTTATTTATTTCTATGATTTGCACAATCAACTCAGATACAATTCCTCAGGTGTGGTTACCATATTTGTATTACAGCATAACTCTCTGGTTTTGGTAATTGCAAATAATGTGTGCACAGAACACAAAGTAGTCCATTATTTTAGTCTTTTGTAGTTTGATTTAGCTTTTTTAGTCAATGCATATTATGGTATTATTTATTTAAACTTTTTATTTTGTACTGGAGTATAGCCAATTATCAATGTTGTGATGGTTTCAGGTGAACAGTGAAGTTACTCAGCCATACACATACATGTATCCATTCTCCCCCAAACTGCCCTCCCATCCAGACTGCCACATATTACATTATTTTAATCATTGTTTCCACTGGGAAATTCTAGAATTAATTTGCTTGATCTGTAACGATTTAAGTTATCATCATCTTACTTTAATCATTAGTGTATATTGATAATATTCTTTTACATACATTTTAGGCACATGCATATTTTAGAAAGAAACTATTCTCTCCTTTAGTATGATACATACATACATACATACATAATTCACTAAATTGTATCCAACTCTGTGATCCCATGGACTGAGCTCACAAGGCTCTTTTGTCCATTGAATTCTCCAGGTAAGAATACTGGAGTGGGTTGCTATTCTCTTTTTGGGGGGATCTTCCTGACCCAGGGATTGAAGCTGGGTCTCCAGCTTGGTAAGTAGATTCTTTACCACTAAGCCACCTAATAGTAATAATATATTTTTCTTTGTCATTACAAATAAAATTTGAAACTATAATACATGGGTCTCTAGGTTCAATGAAATATGGATAAAGATAGAGAAACAGGAAAAAAATATGTGTAAATCTCTGATTTGGACCTGGATTTGATCCAAACACTTATTTGTAAGCAGGCTGATTCATGCTCAGAAAGAATCTTCTTTTTGAGCCAGTGCTTGAAATGAAGTTAGCCCACAAAATCAATACTCCATGTAATGGTGTCTGCATACTACATCTCTTCCATGGCCTCAAAGGAAAATACGAATTTTTTAAAAGAACTAGTTTAATAAGACAGATATTTATATTAATTAGCAAACATTTTGAATTTTATTCTGAATATTGTGTTCAGAATAAATATTTATATGGAAGCTAATTGAAAGTAGTCATGAAAAAGCTTAGATCATTCAATAACTTTAGAAATTGATGAATCTGATTGTCATGCATAATTTTATTTAATAACTGCATTTAATTGAAAACTGTTTCACTGTTCAAGATGTATTAATGATTTAGATGTGTTCTGGCTTACTTGCAAAATAAAGTTATAATTAAAACAATGTGTTCTCCAAAAACAGAAATACATATCAATGGAATAGGGTAGAAAGTCCAGAGATAAACCCACACACTTATAATCATCTATTCTATAAAAAAGGAGGCAAGAATATACAGTGGAGAAAAGTCTCTTCAATAACATGGAAAGAATGAAATTAAAATACTACCTAAGATCATACACAAAAAATAAATTCAAAATGGATTAACCTAAATATAAGACTGGGCACTGTAAATATCTTAGAGGAAAGCACAGGCAGGACTTGCATCTCTTATGCCTGCTGCATTGCCAGAGACGTTCTGACACTAGCAGCACATTGGAAGCCCCCATATACACACTCCAGCTCAGTTCAGTTCAGTCCCTGAGTCCTATCCAACTCTTTGCTACACCCTGGGCTGCAGCACAACAGGCATCTTTGTCCGTCACTAACTTTTGGAACTTGCTCAAACTCATGTCCATCAAATCGGTAATGCCACCCAAACCTCTCATCCTGTCATCCCCTTCTCTTCCTGCCTTCAATCTTTCCCAGCATCAGGGCCTTTTCTAACGAGTCAGTTCTTCTCCTCAGGTAGCCAAAGTATTGAAGCTTCAGCTTCTTCCAATGAATATTCAGGACTGATCTCCTTTAGGACTGATTGGGTTGATTTCCTTGCAGTCCAAGGGACTTTCAAGAATCTTCTCCAAAACCACAGTTCAAAAGCACAAATTCTTTGGTGCTGAGATTTCTTTATAGTCCAACTCTCACATTTATACATAACTACTGGAAAACCAAAAGTTATGACCAGATAGACATTTGTTGGCAAAGTAATGTCTCTACTTTTTTAAATATTCTGTCTAGGTTGGTCATAACTTTTCTTCCAAGGAGCAAGAGTCTTTTAATTTAATGGCTGCAGTCAATATCTGCAGTGATTTTGGAGTCCCAGAAAATAAAGTCTCACTCCTTCCATTTTTTCCCCATCCATTTACCATTCAGTGTTGGGACGCAATGGCATCATTGTCATTTTTTGAATGTTGAATTTTAAGCCAGCTCTTCACTTTCTTCTTTCACTTTCATCAAGAGGCTGTTTAGTTCCTCTTTGCTTTCTGCAAAAGTGTGGTGTCATCTGCATATCTGAGGTTATTAATATTTCTGCCAGTAATCTTGATTCCAGCTTGTGCTTCATCCAACCCAGCATTTCACTTGAGGTACACTGCATATGAATTAAAAAAGCAAGGTTACAATATACAGCCTTGATGTACTCCCTTTCCAATTTGGAAGCAGTCTATCATTCCATGTCTGTTTCTAACTGTTGCTTCTTGGCCTGTATACAAATTTCTCAGGAGGCAGGAAAGTGAAAGTGAAGTCACTCAGTCGTGCCCGACTCTTTGAGACCCCATGGACAGTAGCCTGCACCAAGCTCCTCTGCCCATGGGATTTTCAAGGCAAGAGTACTGGAGTGGATTGCCATTTCCTTCTCCAGGGAATCTTCCCAACCCAGGGATTGAACCAAGGTATCTCACATTGTAGACAGATGCTTTACCCTCTGAGCCACCAGGGCAGGAAAGTGGTCTAATATTCCTGTCTCTTCAAAAATTTTCCACAGTTTGTTGTGATCCACACAGTCAAAGGTTTTAGAATAGTCAACGAAACAAAACTGGATGATTTTCTGGAATTCTCTTGCCTTTTCTATGATCCAACAGATGTTAAAAATTTGATCTCTTGTTCCTCTGCCATTTCTAAATCTACCTTGAATATCTGGAAGTTCTCAGTTCATATACTATTGAAGCCTCGCTTGGAGAATTTTGAGGATTACTTTGCTAGGGTGTGTTCAGTTCAGTTCAGTTCAGTTTCAGTCCTGTCTGACTCTTTGTGATTCCATGAAGTGCAGCAGGCCAGGCCTCCCTGTTGTCCATCACCAACTGCTGGAGTCTACCCAAACCCATGTTCATTGAGTCGGTGATGCCATCCAACCATCTCATCCTCTCTCATCCCCTTCTCTTCCTGCCCTCAATCTTTCCCAGCGTCAGAGTCTTTTCAAATAAGTTAGCTCTTTGCATCAGGAGGCCAAAGTATTGGAGTTTCAGCTTTAACATTAATCCTTCCAATGACCACCCAGGGCTCATCTCCTTCAGAATGGACTGGTTGGATCTCCTTGCAGTCCAAGGGACTCTCAAGAGTCTTCTCCGACACCACAGTTCAAAAGCATCAGTTCTTTGGTGCTCAGCTTTCTTTATAGTCCAACTACAACATCCATACATGACTACTGGAAAAACCATAGCCTTGACTAGACGGACCTTTGTTGACAAAGTAATGTCTCTGCTTTTTAATATGCTGTCTAGGTTGGTCAAAACTTTCCTTCCAAGGAGTAACTGAAAGTGAA
The DNA here is from genome assembly GCF_014754425.2 of Oryx dammah. Taxonomy (NCBI): domain Eukaryota; kingdom Metazoa; phylum Chordata; class Mammalia; order Artiodactyla; family Bovidae; genus Oryx; species Oryx dammah. Next base: position 37,144,184 of record NW_024070196.1, read on the forward strand.
GTGAAAGTGAAGTCACTCAGTCATGTCTGACTCTTTGCGACCCCATGGGCTGTAGCCTACAGGCTCGGGATTTTCCAGGCAATAGTCCTGGAGTGGATTGCCATTTCCTTCTCCAGGGAATCTTCCCAACCCAGGGATCGAACCTGGGTCTCCCACATAGTAGACAGACGCTTTACCGTCTGAGCCACCAGGGAAGTCAACTCCAAGCAGAAAGAGTCTTTTAATTTCATGGTTGGAATCACCATCTTCAGTGATTTTGGAGCCCCCCAAAATAAAGTCAGCCACTGTTTCCACTGTTTCCCCATCTATTGGCCATGAAGTGATGGGACTGTGAACTCCGGGAGTTGGTGATGGACAGAGAGGCCTGGCGTGCTGCAATTCATGGGGTCGCAAAGAGTCGGACATGACTGAGCGACTGAAATGAACTGAACTGAACTGAACTGAGCTCATGGGACTAGATACCATGATCTTCGTTTTCTGAATGTTTAGCTTTAAGCCAACTTTTTCACTTTCCTCTTTCAATTTCATCAAGAGGCTCTTTAGTTCTTCTTCACTTTCTGCCATAAAGGTGGTGTCATCTGCATATCTGAGGTTATTGATATTTCTCCCGGCAATCTTGATTCCAGCTTGTGCTTCTTCCAGCCCAGCATTTCTCATGATGTACTCTGCATATAAGTTAAATAAAAAGGGTGACAATATACAGCCTTGATGTACTTTTCCTATTTGGAACCAGGCTGTTGTTCCATGTCCAGTTCTAACTGTTGCTTCCTGACCTGCATATACATTTCTTAAGAGGGTGGTCAGGTGGTCTGATACTCCCATCTCTTTCAGAACTTTCCACAGTTTATTGTGATCCACCCAGTCAAAGGCTTTGGCATAGTAAATAAAGGAGAAGTAGATGTTTTTCTGAAACTCTCTTGCTTTATCAATGATCCAGCTGATGTTGGCAATTTGATCTCTGGTTCCTCTGCCTTTTCTAAAACCAGCTTGAGCACCTGGAATTTCATGGTTCATGTGTTGCTGAAGCCTGGCTTGGAGAACTTTTGAGTATTCCTTTACTAGCTTGTGAGATGAGTGCAATTGTGCGGTAGTTTGAGCATTCTTTCGCATTGCCTTTCTTTGGGATTGGAATGAAAATTGACCTTTCCCAGTCCTGTGGCCACTGCTGAGTTTTCCAAATTTGCTGGCATATTGAGTGCAGTACTTTCACAGCATCATCTTTTAGGATTTGTAATAGCTCAACTGGAATTCCATCACCTCCTCTAGCTTTGTTCATAGTGATGCTTCTAAGGCCTACTTGACTTCACATTCCAGGATGTCTGGCTCTAGCTGAGTGTGAATGATCACACCGTCGTGATTATCTGGGTCATGAATATCATTTTTGTACAGTTCTGTGTATTCTTGCCACCTTTGCTTAATATCTTCTTTTTCTGTTAGGTACATGCCATTTCTGTCCTTTATTGAGCCCATCTTTGCATGAAATGTTCCCTTAGTGTCTCTAATTTCCTTGAAGAGATCTCTAGTCTTTTCCATTCTATTGTTTTCCTCTATGTGTGATGTATGTAACTGTTCAGTAGTTTGTACATTCTTTGGCATTGCCTTTCTTTGGGATTGGAATGAAAATTGACCTTTTTCAGTATAGTGGCCACTGCTGAGTTTTCCAAATTTGCTGACATATTGAATGCAGCACTTTCACAGCATCATCTTTTAGGATTTGAAATAGCTCAACTGGAATTCCATCACCTCCACTAGCTTTGTAATGATGCTTTCTAAGACCCACTTGACTTTGCATTCTTGGATATCTGGCTCTAAGTGAATGATCACACCATTGTGGTTATCTGGGTCATTAAGATATTTTTTGTATAGTTCTTCTGTGAATTCTTGCCACCTCTTTAATAAAATCTGCCTCTGTTAGGTCCATACCATTTCTGTCCTTTACTGTGGCCGTCTATGCATGAAACATTCCCTTAGTATCTTTAATATTCTTGAAGAGATCTCTAGTCTTTCTCAGTCTATTGTTATCCTCTACTTCTCTGCATTGATCACTTAGGAAGGCTATCTTAACTCTCCTTGCCTATTGCTGGAACTCTGCCTTCATCCAGGTGCATTCTTTCCTTTTGTCCTTTACCTTTCACTCATCTTGTTCTTCAGCTTATACATATACACACTGCTATATATAAAATCAATGTGGGAGACCTGGGTTGATGGACTGCCACTTCTTCTTAATATCTTCTGCTTCTGTCAGGTCCATACCATTTCTATCCTTTATTGAGCCCATCTTTTCATGAAATATTCCCTTAGTATCTCTAATTTTCTTGAAGAGATCTCTCATCTTACCCATTCTATTTTTTCCCTCTATTTCTTTGCATTGATTGCTGAGGAAGGCTTTCTTATCGCTCCTTGCTATTCTTTGGCTCTGCATTCAGATGCTTATATCTTTCCTTTTCTCCTTTGCTTTTCACTTCTTTTCTTTTCACAACTATTTGTAAGGTCTCCTTAGATAGCCATTTTGATTTTTTGTATTTCTTTTTCTTGAGGATGGTCTTGATCCCTGTCTCCTATACAATGTCATGAACCTTGGTCCATAGTTCATCAGACACTGTCTATCAGATATATTCCCTTAAATCTATTTCTCACTTCCACTATATAATCACCAGAGTTTTGACTTAGGTCATACCTGAATGGTTTAGTGGTTTTCCCCACTTTCTTCAATTTAAGTCTGAATTTGGCAATAAGATGTCATGATCTGAGCTACAGTCTGAATTCTGAAGTGGTTTGACTTTCCTTTCTCCAGTGGACCACATTCTGTCAGACCTCTCCACCATGACCCATCCGTCTTGGGTGGCCCCACACGGCATAGCTTAGTTTCATTGAGTTAGACAAGGTTGTGATCCATGTGATCAGATTGGCTAGTTGTCTGTGATTGTGGTTTCAGTGTGTCTGCCCTCTGATGCCCTCTCAGCCCCTACATTGGATGTGGGGTATCTTTTCATGGCTGCTCCGGCAAAGCACAGCTGCTGCTCCTTACCTTGGGTATGGTGTATCTCCTCAGAGTTGCCATTCCTGGCCTTAGATGTGGGGTAGTTTCTCTCAGTCACTCCTGTGCCACACAACTACTGCTCCTGTGCCACTGCTCCTGGACTGGGCAGCTGCCCCGGCTTCACTGCACAGCCATTGTTGCCCTGAAAATAGGTTCATTAGTACCATCTTTCTAGATTATATATATATGGGTCAGTATACCATCTCTGTATCATAGGCTCTAGGTTCATCCCTCTCATTAGAACTGACTCAAATGTGTTCCTTTTTATGGCTGAGTAATATTCCATTATATGTACCACATCTCTTTAATCCATTCATCTGTCAATAGACCTCTTGGTTGCTTCCATGTCCTAGCTATTGTTAATAGTGCTTTGGTGAATACTGGAGAACATGTGTTTTTATTAATTAGGGTTTTCTCTGGGTATATGTCCCATAGTCAGATTGTTGTGTCATATAGTAGTTTTATTGCTCATTTTTAAAGGAATCGCCATACTGTTCTCCATAATGGCTGTATCAATTTACATTCCCACCAACACTGCAAGAAGGTGGTTTGCTTTTCTCCACACCCTCTCCAGTAATTATTGTTTGTGGATTTTTTTTAATGATGGCCATTCTGACCAGTGTGAGGTGATACCTCATTGTAGTTTTGATTTGTGTTTCTCTAATTGAGGGATGTTGAGCATCTTTTCATGTGCTTACTAGCCGTATGTGCATCTTCTTTGGAGAAGTCTGTTTAGGTCTTCTGCCCACTTTTCAGAGATAACAATTTTTAAAGTTTTCCATTTTTAGTTATTTGATGAGAAATTACAGTACTCTGAATCACATACCTTCTTTTTCCCCCTTATTTTTCTTAATTTAAAAATTCTTTATAAATAATGCATTAATTTATCACTTGGAGAGCAGGATGAGGGCTGGCCTGCCTTCACCTGCCTGGAAGAAAGAAATTGCCTGTTCACTGCTGGCAAAGCACAGTTCAGGGTATCCACCTGGCAGAACCATCGAAGAGATATCACTTCTTTTCTGCTGGGTAGCATGTTTTGTGGCCAAGTGTTTGGGCCAGCTTTCCTGCAGCTGCCACTTTCTGGAGGGATGTGAAGTAACAGGGCTGAGCTTGTGTTCAGCCCCCAGCAGTGTCAGGGTATGGCCCCTTCTCAAGTACAGAGGATGCTTGGGGTTGACCTTGGGGTGAATGTGCCCTGGCACACCCAGAAAATGCTGGATAGCCAAAAGTTCTGCTGCACCAAGGTGGCTACATGAGCCTTCCCCTTTTCCAGTCTATCCTGACCCCCTGCAAGATGTCCTATGGACTGGGGTGGCCAACATGGAAGGAAGGAACCCTCTTTGGGCTTCCAGATAGCAATGAGTGTTGGGAAGAAACACCAGGTGTTCAGGTGTGTGTCTCCCAGAATGTTGAGAGGCACCTATTCTGTAGCCCATGGGACTCCAGAGGTTAAACAGTGAGGCAGCCTGGGAAAAGGGACTTTCCTTGGAAGCAAAGCATCTCCTAGCCATTGACAGCTGCTTCTGGCTGTATTCTCTTGTTAGTATGCTGTAGTTTTTTGATGTTGACACTTTGTCAAATTCTTTATATTTTACATTCACAACAATCTTGCTGCAACCTATGTGGAAACTAATTTCCAGTTGTATCTAAAGTTTAATTATGAAGAGAAAACCTTAAAATATTAGAAAATATACATATGAGGATCTATTAATTCATCATAGGTAAATTACTTTAACTGATACCAAGAAGCAGAAATAATGAAAAAGTGACAAGAGACATACAGATGCCCAACAAATGTATGGAAAGATGCTCAACATCACTAATCAGGGAAATGAACATCAAAATCCCAATGAGATGTCACCTCAAATGTTGACATGGTTATTATCATAAGATCAAAAGTTGGTAAGGATAATGAAAATTTGAGAAACGTGTACTCTATTGATGGGGACATTAAAATGGTACAGTCATCATGGGGAAGTGTGAGGGTTCTCAAAAAATTTAAAATAGAACTATCATATGATATTTATCCAGAAGAATTAAACTTCAGATCTCAATGAACTGTCCTGTTCATCACAACATTATTCACAATAGCCAAGAAACAACCCAAATGCCCATCAATAAATAGATAAAGAAAATGTGGTAAATTCATATGGAACATGGGAATAGAACATTAAGTATGGAATATTCTTAAGTCTTAAAAAAAAAAAAAAATCCTGCCATGTGTGACAACATGGATGAACCTGGAGGATATTGTGCTAAATGAAATGAACCAGGCACAGATAGACAAATGCAATATGATTCCACTTTTAGGGTATATCCAAAAAGTAGTCAAATGCATACACAGAGAGTGGAATGGTGCTCACTTTTGGCTGGGAGAGGACTGGGGAGTTACTGTTCAACAAGTATTAAGTTTTCATTATGAAGGTGAGTAAATTTTAGAGTTCTGCTGTACAACATTATGCCTATATTTAACAGTACTCCATTGTGCACATAAAGCTTTGTCAAGAGGGTAGATCTCATGCTAAGTGTTCTTACTACAACAACAGTAATAAAAAACTGGTAGTTAGACAATGGGGAACAGGGGAGCTGTCCTCTTGTTTCATCTCTGAGCAGCAGGGAGAATTCTCTAATGAGGAAGGCATTTGGGGAAACAGGTGAGCTGGGGGCATCTTGGGCAGTATTGCTACTCAGCAAAATGTCCACAGCTGACAAAAAGCATACTTTGTTTATGATATTATACGTTTTTTTATGACAAGAAAAAAGTAAAAAAGCTCTTGGAATATCATTTTCATGGTTTGCAAATTGTTTGTATCCTTGTGCATTTATCTCTGTGATGCATTCATCCTTTTAGAATTGATTGTAGGAATTCTTTTCATGCAAAAAGGTACTTATCTGTTAGAAAAAGAGAGAGAGAAAAATAAAATGTGAATATTCATTTTTCTTAAAATAAAAATATGCATGACCAATGGTATGAAAAACTAAATTAAAATGCAAGTTCCTATGTAATGTGGTATATTTACATCTGGCAAATTCAACAAAGAATTGCAATTGAGAATGTAGTAAAGATCTTTTTAAATGATAAAATACACAAAGACTGATAGAAAAATAGTAAAATTGCATGACTATAAAATTTGTATAGATTAACATTAAATATGTATAAAATTACTTATCTAAGTTGATACTCTAAATATGAAACAAACAGGAACACTGATTTAATTTTTATACTGTAAAGACAGCACACACATACACAAAAAGTCTAACCATATTAAGGAAGTAGCAACACCTTTCAATATTCTTGCCTGGAAAATCCCATGGACAGAGGAGACTGGTAGGCTACAGTCCAAGGGGTTGTAAAAGAGTTGGACATGACTTAGCAACTAAACAACAGTCAAGCTTTTAAACAGGACACACATAAAGCAGACTCTCTCTTGCATTGCTGAATTGGTGGCAGTGTTAACTGGTAAAAGCAATTGGAAAATGATTTTTAAATATTTATAAAGTTAGAAATGAGCCAGTTTTACCAGCCATCAATTCTGGTACTAGGAAAAGAAAACCTACATTGGCATCAGGAGTTGAAATATGATGGAATCCATTCAAATATTCTATGTGGTCTCTGCTAATAATTATTTTTCTGGTTTCTTCTAATTTTTGAGACTTTATGACATTTGTAGTTGATGTCTCTAGTTGTTTCTCTACATGATTGCTTGTCAAACTTTACTGATTAAGATTATTTCATTTTCTCCACATTAATAAATCATTTTGAGCAAACTGTAAAGAGCCTTTAAAATATTTTTCTGTGCAGCCAAATACTAAACAATTTCTGCTTTCATATTTCAATTTTGATTCAGTATTGCATTTATTCTCAAATTATAATCAAATATGACAGGTACTATATCCTCCCCACTGGGTTTCACAGAAGCATACCACAGATTTAAAAAATCTATTAGTGCAGCTTTACTAAGCAAATCCGTTATGGTTCACTTAAGCTTACTCAAAGCTTGTTGCAAGGCTCTACTTGTTATAACTCACAACAGCCAACTTCACAGTTATCATTGGCCCCTGATACAAATTGACACCAGTTAGAGAAATTACAATCTTTAACAACATGTAAATAAAACAAATAACTTCAAAGCTAGCTAACTCTGGAACAAATGTATTATTTTTTTCACGGTCTACTTTTCAGCTCAAGAGAAAATGTTTATAGCTCATATTATCTTGCATGAACTAGCCTGAAGCTTTTCTGTAAGTCCATTTGCACTTTTAGATTAAAAAAAACTACAATAAATACTTGCTTATTTAAGTAGGAATGAATATTTTTATCTGCAGCTTTACCTAAAAATCTCTTCAACATATTTTTGAAAAAGAGAAATATGTAACCATTATTTCTTAAATTATCAAATCCTGATCATACTTATACCTTCAGTTCAGTTCAGTTCAGTTCAGTACAGTTCAGTCGCACAGTCATGTCCAACTCTTTGTGACCCCATGAACCACAGCACGGCAGGCCTCCCTGTCCAACATCAACTCCCAGAGTCCACCCAAACCCATGTCCATGGAGTCAGTGATGCCATCCAACCATCTCATCCTCTGTCCTCCCCTTCTCCTCCTGCCCTCAATTTTTCCCAGCATCAAGGTCTTTTCAAATGAGTCAGCTCTTCGCATCAGGTGACCAAACTATTGGAGTTTCAGCTTCAACATCAGTCCTTCCATTTATACCTTAAAAATGGTTAAATTTATTGACTATTTAACTTATCTGGTTGGACTGAAGTCTTTCTTTTTTTATGTACTGTGGGACGTTTTATGTAACTGAACTGTCCATTGATAATTCATGGCAAGTTTCATCTATAAAATGATCTGAATCTTAGGTGTAAGATTCTTGATCATCTTTCTAACTGTTGTTACAATCATTACTTCCTTCAGGTTTTCTATTTCTTCTTGGTCCAAGTTTTATAATTTATTATTTCTTAAAAAAATCATCATTTCATTTATAATGCATTCAGAAGTACATTGATGCAAATTGAATAGAATTATACAAATTTTATAATTTTATGCTGGCTATAATCTTATTGTTGATCTAGCTGTTTATAATATCATCTATTTTTGATAATGAAAATTTTAATGCAACATAAAATACCTTTTCATATTGAATACCTTATATATTTTAACATGCTTCTTAGGACTTATGATAGGTATTTAACATTGTTTAAAAATGTGAGGAAATATTCCACTTTATCAGCAAATAAAAAAAGAGAGCTAATGACCTAGATATTATCATACTAAGTGAAGCAGATCAGGCCAGGGAAACACAAATATGTGGTATTACTTCTATGTGAAATCTAAAATATGTTACAAAGGAACTTACTTACAAAACTGAAATAGGCTCACAGACACAGAAAACAAATATATAATTATGAAAGGGTACAGGGGGATAAATTAGGGTTATATTATAGTTAACATATACACACTACTATATGATAAAATAGATAACCAGAAAGGACCTACTGTATACCACAGGGAACAATACTCAATAGCTTATAAAAACCTATAATGGGAAAAGGACCTAATGAAAATAAGTTCAATTTTAATATACCCATATTCTTCCATTTGTTGAAATTGTTTCTTATCCATGATAGTAGCTGTTTTCAGTCATTTGTTGCTTCTTTGTTTTTACCCATCTTCTCACTTGGTTTTGCACCTCAGATCTCTGACATAAATTTGGGGACACCAATGGAAAGGTAGTGGATTCTAATTGTTGTGTTTTCTAGATTTTTTAAAATGGAAAACAAGATTGGGGGTTGCATGTACTGTGTGGGGGTAGTTTGGTATCTGCATTTACCCCTATGTATGGCAGGCTACAGGAGACATTACCCTTTCTCCTCCTGCAGGTAATATAGTGGTTCACACAGTGGCACACATACAAAGTACCTCTGTCAGGACAGAGGCAGGTGGGGAGAGAATATGCAGGGTTTGACCCTCCAGGAATCATACTGTACGTGCTTTAATATTTCTGATCTTGAGACTTTTCTCTCTCTTGTATCCACACCTACTTATGAAAAGGACTACTGATGCCTCCAGCACACACTGCTAGTTATCAATCTAATATCCATTCTAGCTTTCTTCATTACTAATAGAAACCATAAAAACTTCAATTTAGTTTGGAAAGGCAATGTGTAAAGCTAAACAGAGAAAATGAAAACTATATTTCACGTTCTTTTTTGAGAGAGATTGCCATTGGACAAACTTTTGGCCAAAGAGCTGTACAGAAATGGGAAAGTCTATTTAAAATAGATCAGCCTGTACAAGCTTATTCCCTTTGTTATATATTTTTTCTTACAATGTTGTTGATAACTAATATTGTTAGTTTCAAGTGTATAGCAAAGTTATTCAGTTATACATATTCATATATTCATTCTTTTTCAGATTCTTTTCTCATATAGATTATCACAGAATATTGAGGGCCCAGAGGAGCTACTCCACGTTCAAGGTCAGGAGGGGTGGCCAGTGAAGATATACCCCTCATCCAAGGTAAGGAGCAGTGGCTGTGCTTTGCTGGAGCAGCAGTGAAGAGATACCCCACGTCCAAGGTAAGAGAAACCCAAGTAAGACGGTAGGTGTTGCAAGAGGGCATCAGAGAACAGACACACTGAAACCATAATCACAGACAACTAGTCAATCTAATCAGAAGGACCACAGCCCTGTCTAACTCAATGAAACTAAGCCATGCCCATGGGGCCAACCAAGACGGGCAGGTCATGGTGGAGAAGTCTGACAGAATGTGGTCCACTGGAGAAGGGAATGGCAAACCACTTCAGTATTCTTGCCTTGAGAACCCTATGAACGGTATGAAAAGGCAAAATGATAGGACACTGAAAGAGGAACTCCCCAGGTCAGTAGGTGCCCAACACACTATTGGAGATCAGTGGAGAAATAACTCCAGAAAGAATGAAGGGATGGGCCAAAGCAAAAACAACACCCAGTTGTGGATGTGATTGGTGATAGAAGCAAGGTCTGATGCTATAAAGAACAATATTGCATAGGAACCTGGAATGTCAGGTCCATGAATCAAGGCAAATTGGAAGTGGTCAAACAGGAAATGGCAAGAGTGAATGTCACCATTCCAGGAATCAGTGAACTAAAATGGACCGGAATGGGTGAATTTAACTCAGATGACCATTATATCTACTACTGTGGGCAGGAATCCCTTAGAAGAAATGGAGTAGCCATCATGGTCAACAAAACAGTCTGAAATGCGGTACTTGGATGCAATCTCAAAAATGACAGAATGATCCTGTTCGTTTCCAAGGCAAACCATTCAATATCACAATAATCCAAGTCTATGTCCCAACTGAAGAAGCTGAAGTTGAACGGTTCTATGAAGATCTACAAGACCTTTTAGAACTAAAACCCATAAAAGATGTCCTTTTCATTATAGGGGACTGGAATGCAAAAGTAGGAAGTCAAGAAACACCTGGGGTAACAGGCAAATTTGGCCTTGAAATACAGAATTAAGCAGGGCAACGGCTAAGGAAGCAACAGTAAGAACTGGACATGGAACAACAGACTGGTTCCAAATAGGAAAAGGAGGATGTCAAGGCTTTATATTGTCATCCTGCTTATTTAACTTATATGCAGAGTACATCATGAGAAATGCTGGGCTGGAAGAAGCACAAGCTGGAATCAAGATTGATGGGAGAAATATCAGTAACCTCAGATATGCAGATGGCACCACCCTTATGGCAGAAAGTGAAGAGGGACTAAAAAGCCTCTTGATGAAGTGAAAGAGGAGAGTGAAAAAGTTGGCTTAAAGCTCAACATTCAGAAAACGAAAATCATGGCATCTGGTCCCATCACTTCATGGCAAAGATGGGAAAACAGTGGAAACAGTGTCAGACTTTATTTTGGGGGGCTCCAAAATCACTGCAGATGTTGATTGCAGCCATGAAATTAAAAGATGCTTACTCCTTGGATGGAAAGTTATGACTAACCTAGATAGCATATTCAAAAGCAGAGACATTAGTTTGTCAACGAAGCTTCAGCTAGTCAAGGCTATGGTTTTTCCAGTGGTGTTGTATGGATGTGAGAGTTGGACTGTGAAGAAAGCTTAGTGCCAAAGAATTGATGCTTTTGAACTGTGATGTTGGAGAAGAGTCTTGAGAGTCCCTTGGACTGCAAGGAGATGCAACCAGTCCATTCTAAAGGAGATCAGCCCTGGGTGTATTTTGGAAGGACTGAGGCCAAAGGTGAAACTCCAATACTTTGGCCATCTGATGCAAAGAGTTGACTCACTGGAAAAGACTCTGACGCTGGAAGGGACTGGGGGCAGTAGAAGGGACGACAGAGGATGAGATGGCTGGATGGCATCACTGACTCGATGCACATGAGTTTGAGTGATCTCTGGGAGCTGGTGATGGACAGGGAGGCCTGGCATGCTGTGATTTATGGGGTCGCAAAGATGAAGACACGACTGAGCGGCAGAACTGACTGACTGACAGCATTCAATCAATTACATGAAATATTTCACACTTTATTATAAAATAGGCTTTGCGTTAGATGATTGTTCCTAACTGTTGGCTAATATAAATATTCTGAGCTCGTGTAAGGTGGACTGTTCAGGAGGTTGGGTGTATTCAATTTACTTTTGACTTAACAATGTTTTAAACTTACGATGGGTCTTTTGATATGAAATTCCATCATGGATGGAGGAAGATCTATACTTTTCTTTTGTGAACTGCCTGCGAAATGGTCTTGATTCCTGGAGACAGAGATGCATTCCTGATCCTATGAGGAAAAGACATAGCACTAGTAAACAACTGAACAAAAACCTTAAGAAGCCTGCCATATTAATGATGCCATTGTTGTTTGTTGTTGTCTAGGCACTTAGTCGTTTCCATCTGCTTTGCAACCCCATGGACTGTAGCCCCCCAGGATTCCCAGACAAGAATAATGGAGTGAGTTGCCATTTCCTTCTCCAGGGGATCTTCCCATCATAGGGATCAAACACATGTCTCCTGCATTGGCAGGTGGATTCTTTACCACTGAGCCACCAGAGAAGCCTAATGAAATCATGGGGCCCTGACTGAATGGACTACAAATATTATAGTTCCATACACAATTTTTAAAAAGTGGTTTTATTAAGGTTTAATTGATATAAATTGAACTGAACATAGCTAAAATGTGCATTTTTATATTTAGTGCATGTTAAATCATCACTGTAACTGCAGTAATGAGTGTACCCATCACCTCCAAAAGTTTGCTCACATTTGTTTTTTCACCTACCCCTTCACAATCTCTGTCCCAAATGACCACTGTTCTTCTTTATGTCACTATATTTGACTGTGGCATTTTCCATAATTACCTTCCAAAGGCACTGTACAATGTTATATTCTCATATGCAGTATATCAGAGGTCAAATTACCTCATATCTTACTTAGTATGGTGAGCCCTTTACACTTTAGAGATTCAAATGAAATAATTTGATCATCTTAAGTAGATTGTATCCTCATGATTGAATATTGAAAGCCTTTTGTATATTCTAGATGAAAATCCTTTATCAAGTGTCAAATTTGCAAAACTTTCTTCTAGTTCATTGCATATCTTTATAATTTTAACAATATCTTTTCCAAAAGTAGCAGTTTTTAGTATAGATAAATTCCAAATTACCATTTTAAAATTTATTAATCATGTATTAGTGCTGTATCAAAACATTTTTTCCTTAAACTAATATTCACAAAGATTTTCTCCTATGTTTTCTTCTAGAAGTTTTAAAGTTTTGGTTTTACTCTTAGGTCTAGGATCTTTTTTATTTTTTAATTTTTATTGAGTTATAAAGGTCAGATCAAAGTCCATTCATCAGTATATCAAAATCAAACTCTCGCTGGACTATTTATTTACAAGATAAAATTTCCATAGAATTTTCTTGGTCCATTCTCAAAAACCTGTTGACTATAGCTGTGTGAATCTATTTCTGTACTCTCTGTTCTATCATATTCTTCTGCTAACATTTTTTACTGGGATTGCCTGAATCTAGAAATCCATTTGAGAAGAATATCCCGTATATACCTGCACTGTGAACTTCAATTCCTGCAGTCTGTTTGGACTTTCAGAGTCAATGTTAAATTCAGAGCAGCTGCAAGAGCCTAGATTTCTCCTTCCTGCTCCATAGGAAACTATATAGATTATCTTCTTTTTTTTTTTTTTTCTATCAGTGAATAATACCCTTTATTTTCCAATGTCTGTTATCTTGAATTTGTCTATTTTTTTTTGTTGTTTCAGGTGAGAAGATAAGTTTTGTCTCTGATACTCTATATTGATCATACATACACACTTTTCATTCAAGGCATTATCATTATTCAGTACATGCAATTTATTTCCTTTATTTCTCAAAATTTCTTTGTCACTGACCATTTCACTTCTAGCTTTCCAGAAATGCCTTAGAGATTCAAAAAAATATATTTTTAAAATCAATACTACACATTTAAGTAGACAAGGGGAAGCTATGCATTCAGACCATCATCTCAAAATAGGTTTACATACAAGATTAGCAATTTCAGGCCAGAATTCAAATGTGGCATTTTAAGATTTTGAAGTCCAAGAAATTAAAGTGAGAAGTATATTTTATAACATCCTTTTTTGTGATTTTATTATGATTTATTGCTGTGATTTGATGAAAAAAATCAAATGAATAATTTTTTTACTGTATATTGCAAAACCAAATGGTGGCAAATGATAGAATATTTTTAGTTCCATATTTGCTACTAATTAACCTTGTGATATTGGGTGGTTTCCTTATACCCTCTGGGTTTGTTTCTTCTTATGAGGATGAAATAGTCATTGAATTTCTATTCAGTGCTGCTAGTGATTTTCCAGCAGGCAATGATTGACAACCATTCTATGGGTGAGTTTTACCTGGCTTTCTGTTCTTCAACTCTAAGACATTTTCTTTCATACAGCTATAGATTTTGTGTTTTAAATTAGAGCTGGGACACATTGAGAGTTTTTTTTCACACCAGGTTTATATTTTTGTTCATTTTCTTCAGCTTATCTGATCCATTACTTTTCCTTTTCAAGCCCTTAGTGCCTTCAAAGGACTTGTTATTTAATTTTACCCAGGAAGAATTGAACTCAAGATATTACTTCTCCAAAGAGACATTTGAAGTCTTATTTCTCTTTGAGGTATATAAAAGATTGATCTCTTGTTAAAGGGATTTCACATATTGGTTGGAGAAAAGTTAGTTTGGAATTAGAGTATCTTCCAAGAAGTCAGCAAAATCATGTCATACAGATTAAGTGTTTGCTTACATGCAATGCGTTGCTTTCCCATTGGGAATGCAGAAATCGGGGTTTGAATTATAGTGGTTTACTATTATATAATCTTAGTTTCATGAATATTAAGTTAATTTTGAACTATGTAATTCAATAGATAATTTAAAAATTCTACAGAGGTCTAGATAATATTGAAATACTTCACAAAACAGAAAAGAATTGACAATAAGCTGACAAAAAAGGAGGATGAACAAAATGGAATCAGCAAGAGGTAATCTATAAGAAGAAATGAAGTTAAGCTTTACTTAAGGAGCTTGGTGGTCATCATATACATCCTTATGATAAGAAAAAGCTGGTGGATCCAAAAGTCAGTGATTTTCTTGGACTCAATAGAAATCAGTTTTCAGGGAAAATTGCTAGATGTAAAAAAGGAAGAAACTGACATATCCTGGGAGAAATATCCTTTTATCTGTTCACCTGGAATTGAAGCTTGTTGCTGTTTCAATTGCTAAGTAATGTCTGACTCTGTGACCCCATGAACTGCAGCACACCAGGCTTCCCTGTCCCTCACTAACTCCCTAAGTTTGCTCAAACTCATGTTCATGCTAAACAGTTGGGAACACTAAATTGTCAGTTTTAATGATTGTTGGAGGTTGTAAATAGATTAGTTAAAAAAAAAAAAGTGAGAAACTCCTGGGGCCTCTGTCTTCAAAGGACCCCACACTTTTGTTTGTTTTATCTCTAGGAGCCTCTCCAGTTTCTCATGGTGAAAATCTAAGAAAGATCCTTTTTTGGCCCTGGCAGGTGGAAAGGAAAGGTAATCATTGTGAAATCCATGAAGAGTTTTCTCTGTAGAAAAAGTCTAAATTCAAGTGAAAGAATTTTGCCAAAGTTTTACAACAGCTGGGTGGAGGGATTTCCTTTTAGACCATCCCTTTTAGCCTTCTTGTTACAGTTAAAAGGGAAAAAGTAGTCACTAGTGGTCAGGGCTTCAAGGAAATGAACTTTGATCACTGTAACCATGGGAAAAAGTAGAGATCAGTGAGAAAACAAAACAAAACATTATAACACTGAAGAAACATTCATGAAAGTCAGAGCCTTGATCCATAGAGCCACATAAGCATTGCAATTTAATTTGGGGATTATAGAATAATCTCCTTTCACACCCCTTCACCAGGCTCACAGGATATTAGTATAACACTTCATTATATTTGACAAAGCTCTGCAACAGAGAATCCTTCTGAGGAGGAAGACTTCTAGAAGACAAAGTCATGATACATGATGAAATAAGGACACTAGAGGAAACTGCAAAAAACAATACAGCCTAATTCCTGGCTAAGTTTTCATGAAATCTTACATAAAAGATTTTTAACTCAGTTCCTCTTACCAAAGTCAAAGAAAATCAGAACTGGACAATAGTTAAAATGATAAACACAAGGGAAGAGTATGGGATATGATATCACTTATATGTGGAATCTAAAAAAAAGGGAGGGCAAATGAACTTATTTATAAAAGAGTTCCCACCCCATGGGAACAATAAAATAAAACTGGAATATCTGCGTTAATGTCAAACATATCAGACTTCAGAAGATGGAGGATGATCAGTGACAAAGGAGCCCTTACACAATGATTAAGATGACAGTTCTCCAAAAATATACCACAGTCTTAACCATTTATGCACCCAACAACACAGTTTCAAAATAAGAGGCAAAAGTAATAGGTGAGATAGACATATCTATTGTTATAGTTGGAAACTTCTATATTTCTTATCACAATGGTTAGATCAACTAAGCAGAAAATTCACTAAACATGTACGTGGCCTGAACAGCAGCAATCATCATTATCTAATATTCATTTATGGAAAACATCAATCCAACTCGTAAACCTTTAGTCAAACTAACAAGGAAAATGAGAAAGTTACACATTAGCGATATTAGAAATGACAGAGGAGTCATTAACAGTGATCTCAGGAATAGTAAAAGAGTTATAAAGAATACTTTGAACAACTCTATGCCTCCAAAAATTTGATGACTCTGGTGAGATGGACCAACAAATTTCTTGAAATCCACAATCTACCGAAACTCATACAAGGAAAAAATAGATAACCTAAATAACTCTGGAGAAGTCCGGCTCCTGGCCTCACAATCTAGTTTGATATTTCAAGCTTGACTATTGGCAATTACAAACGCTCCACCTGGCAGGTCTCCAAGGGAAGCAGACTTTTCCACTTGATGCAGAGACAATGAATTGCAGCTTCTGAAAAAAGTTACAGGCAAGGGCTCAGGCCCTGCTGGCAACCCATGCTCTTATATTTAGATGTATTGTCAGCCAGGTGTTCTCAGTTGGAGGTCTCTCTACCTGAGGGTTTGGCTGAGGGCTTTCCCAGGTGCCTCTGCTCTGACTAGGTGGATTGGAGACAGTTTTCCTCACTATAACTTGGTACTCTGTCCTTTTCTACCCTAATCTCCCTCTGTTTTCTCTCTCCAGCCTCAAGGTCCATAGCATCAGAGGAAGCATTTGGTTTTGTTTCTCACAGTGGTGAACTGAGCATCTCACACCCTCTGTTCTCATAGACCTGAACCAATGCACTGACTCACGAGGGCAAATGGAACTTGGAAAATAAGCATTTCTTCTGGGTTTAGGCTTGCACTTAAAATATCACATGAGTCAAGGATTAAAGGTTTCACCATTAACCTACTTTCATTTTGTCATGTTGTTGCTTCTTTTTTAAAATAATTATCTTAAAATTGAATTATAGTATTTTACAGTGTTGTGGTAGTCTTAGGTATATGGCAAAGTGATTCAATGCTTTTTCAGATTTATTACATGATTGCTTATTACATAACATTGAATGTAAGTCCCTGTGCTATACAGTAGTTCTTGTTTACCTGTTTTATAAATAGTAATTTGTATATGTTAATTCCAAGCTCCTAACTTATTCAGTCCCCCACTTCCCTTTGGTAATCAAAAGTTTGTTTTCTATGTCTGTGAGTCTGCTTCTGTTTGTAAATAAGATCATTTGCATCATATTTTAGATTCCACATATAACTGATATCATATGATATTTGTCTTTGCCTTCACTCAGTGTGATAATCTCTAGGTCCAACCTGTTGCTGCAAATGGCATTATTTCATTATTTCATTCATATATAAGGCACGTTGTGGCTTTCATTGTATATAAGGCACGTTGTGGCTTTAATTGAAAACTCTGACACCTAGCTGTCTAGCACTCTCTCTTTAGCTGAGCTCTTGACAGCTCTATATCTGTTAAATAAATGCAATAAATAATAACCTAAACAAAATAAAACAGATAATGTCACCGGAGAATCTACTGCACACATTTATGAAAGAAATAATACAACTTCTCCACAATCTCCAGAAAATAGATACAGAGGAATCACTTCCTATATGATAGATGCCTTATTTTCTATGTGGAAAATCCCGAAGAATCTATAAGAAAAGTTCTATAACTAATAAGTGATAATAGCAACATTGTAGAATACTTGATCAACATACAAAAGTTGATTGCCTTCCTATATAGCACAAATGAACAATCAGAAACAATGCAATTTAATTAAATATTTATGTATAAACTTTATAAAACCTGTGTAGGATTGATATGTGGAAAGCTATAAAAATCTGCTAAGAAAAGTCAAATAAATGAAGAGACATTGGAATATTTAATACTACCAATTGTTTCCAGCTTGAATTATAGATTAAACACAATTCCCATTGCTATATCAGCAAGATATCATGCAGATATTAATGATATAATTAAAACTTTTATAAGGAAAGGCAAAAATCTGGAAAACCCAACCTAATACTAAAGATGAAAGTCTAAGTTGGAAGAATCATGCTACCCAATTTTAAGATTAAACCTAAAATTACAATAATAGAGACAGTATGGTATAAACAAAAGAACAGATACATAGATCAAAAGAACAGACTAGAAAGCCCAGAAATGGACCACAGGAGTATAGTTGCCTGATTTTTGAAAAGTATTCAAAGTTAATATAATAGAGAAAGAATAGTCTTTCAACAAATGGTATTTGGCAAATTGGATGTCCATAAACAAAAAACTAAATATCAACGAAGCCTTAAAATTTGCACAAAAATGGATTGAAATAGAATATAGTTCCAAATGTGATATGTTACAACTCTAAAATTTCTAAAACAAAATGGAGGAGAAAATCTATGTGACCTAGGTTTTGATGGATGAATTTTCAGATATAGTATTAGCAGCACAGTCCATGAAAAAAAATGGTTTAGAAACTGGATTTCATTCAAATTAAAATTTTCTACTCTACAGTAGTCTCAGTAGTCAAAAGTTAGAAATAAACCAAATTAATATCAACTGCTATGCAAAAACAAAAGTGGTATATATATACAATTGAACTTTAGCTGTAAAAAGGAATTTAACATCTGATTCATGCTACAATATGGACCAACTAAAAAACATTGTGCAAAATTAAAAAAAAAGAAAACAGATACAAAATGAATGTCACAAAGCATATGATTCCCTGTCTATGAAATGCACTAATTAGACAAATCTATCCCTGGTGGCTCAGATGGTAAAGCGACTGTCTACAATGTGGGAGACCTGGGTTCAATCCCTGGGTTGGGAAGATATTCTGGAGAAGAAAATGGCAATCCACTTCAGTACTATTGCCTGGAAAATCCCATGGACAGAGGAGCCTGGAAGGCTACAATCCATGGGGTCGCAGAGTCGGACATGACTGAGTGACTTCACTTCACTTAGAGGGAGAAATCAGATCAGTATTCATCAAAGACTGGGAAGTGATTGCTTAATGGATACAGGGTTCCCTTTCATGATGATGAAAATATCTTGGACTGCAAGGAGGTCCAAGCAGTCCATTCTACAGGAGATCAGCCCTGGGTGTTCTTTGGAAGGAATGATGCTAAAGATGAGACTCCAGTACTTTGGCCACCTCATGTGAAGAGTTGACTCATTGGAAAAGACTCTGATTCTGGGAGGGGTTGGGGGCAGGAAGAGAAGGGGACGGCAGAGGATGAAATGGCTGGATAGTATCACTGACTTGATGGACGTGAGTTTGAGTGAACTCTGGGAGATGGTGATGGACAGGGAGGCCTGGCATGCTGCGATTCATGGGGTTGCAACGAGTCGGACACGACTGAGTGACTGAACTGAACTGAGAGATGATGGGTGTGCCAACTTTGCATGTATTGAATGCCACTGAAATGCATATTTCATCATGATTAAATTATATGGATATCACCTCAATTTAAGGAATAAACCACATACAAAATATAAAAATAAATAAAGTAAAGCAAAATAAAACTGTTTGCTCTGTAAAAGATTCTGTTGAGAATGAAAAGACAAATCTGTATGAAGTCACATATATTATACTTTGATATATGATGCAATCCATTATCATCATGGTAATTATTAGTACTGGTATTATTATTTTTTTGCCTCAAATTGTCCCATATTTCATATTGAGTGCTCTTGTAGTTGACTTTCATGTCCCTTTGAGATACCCTATCATTTAATTTCTTTAGTACTTCCTCCCTTTCTGACAATAAAGTTGTTCCAGGCTCATGTTGTATGTTTCTTGCCCAGTTATTCTTCAAAGGAAATTTGAACCTTTCATTGGAGAATGGTATTAGAAGCTATTCTTAAAGAGACTGGAACACTAGATCACCTTACATGTCTCTTGAGAAACCTATATGAGTGTCAAGAAGCAACAGTTAGAACTGAACATGGAACAGCTAACTGGTTCAAAATGGAGAGGGAATACAATAAGGCTGTATATTGTCACCCTGCTTATTTAACTTGGAAAAGGAAATGACAACCCATTCCTTTATTCTTGCATGGAAAATCCCATGGACAGAGGAGGGCTGGTGGGCTACAGTCCATAGGGTTGCAAAGAGTTGGACATGACTGAAGTGACCTAGCAGGAGTACAGAGGACATCATGTGAAATGCCAGATTGGATGTATCAGAAGCTGGAATCAAGATTTCTGGGAGACTTATCAACCAATCTCAGGTATGCAGGTGATGCCACTCTAATGGCAGAAATCAAAGAGGAATGAAAGAGTCTCTTGATGAGGGTGAAAGAGGAGAATGAAAAAGCTGACTTGAAGCCCAATATTCAAAAATCAGATCATAGCATCCAGTCCCATCACTTCGTGGCAAATAGAAGGGGAAAATGTGGAAGCAGTGACAGATTTTATTTTCTCAGGTTCCAAAATCACTGTGGACAGTGACTGTAGCCATAAAATTAAAAGACAATTGTTCCTTGGAAGGAAATCTATATAAAGCTAGACAGCGTATTGTTAAAAAGCAGAGACATCACTTTGCTGACAGAGATCCATATAGCCAAAGGCATGGTTTTACCAGTAGTCATGTACACATGTGAGAGCAGGATCATGAGCACTGAAGAACTGATGCTTTTGAATTGTGATGCTAGAGAAGGCTCTTGGGACTCTCCAGTCCCTTGCACTGCAAGGAGATCAAACCAGTCAATCCTAAAGGAAATCAACCTCGAACATTCACTGGAAGGAATGATGCAGAAGCTGAAGCACCAATACTTTGGCCACTTGATGTGAAGAGCTGACTAACTGGAAAATACCCTGATGCTGGGAAAGATTGAAGGCAAAAAGAGAAAGGGCAGCAGAGGGGGAGATGATTAGAGAGTATTGTTGACTCAGTGAACATGAATTTGAATTTCAGCAAACTCCCAAGAGATGGTATAGAATGAAGGGGCCTATCATTCTGCAGTCCATGGACACGACTTAGCCACTGAGCAACAACAACAACAAAATTAGAAGCCAAGACCTGGGTGTTAGATGTTTTCATTTCTACTGAGGTGTTACTGCTTCTAGGCCCTTTCAGCTGATTGAGTAATGAGATATGTGTATAAACCTGTATATACACACATAGTACATATTTCTACATGAATCAATGTCCTTATTAAGCTGTACTTGAAAACAGTGATCATTCTTTTCCAACTCCTATCAATTGCCACATAGATCATTCTAGCCCCATCTGCTTGTTTTTCTTTGAGCTATGTAACTACAACAGTTAGAAATCTGGTTCCTACCACCTTTTTTTCATTATAGTGTCATTCATAATTGCATAGTTTAGGGGAAGTTCACATATAATTCATATACAGACTTTCTTTAAATAAGTCTTTTGGGTGAGGTTCATAGGAGAAAACATGGTTTGTGCTATGTTGGAGATCTCTCTGTCTTGCCTAACTTTTCTGTAAATCTAAAAGTATTGCAAAATTTAAAAAAAAAGATTATAAAATTGAATAGGCATTACTATACATTTTGCTTTCTACATTTATTCTTAACAATTCTAACATACTCCAAGGTTATTATATATTCTTATAAAGATTTTATTGAATCAGCTCAGTTCAGTTCAGTTGCTCAGTTATGTCCAACTCTTTGTGACCCCATGGACTGCAGCACACTAGGCTTTCCTGCCCCTCACCAACTCCTGGAGCCTACTGAAATTCATGTTCATTGTGGCAGTGATGTGATCCAACCATCTCATCCTCTGTCACCTTCAATCTTTCCCAGCATCAGGGTCTTTTTTCAATGAGTCAGTTCTTCATATCAGGTGGCCAAAGTACTGGAGTTTCAGCTTCAGCATCAGTCCTTCCAATGAACATTAAGGACTGATTTCCTTTAGGATGTACTGGTTGCATCTCCTTGCAGTCCAAGGGATTCTCAAGAATCTTCTCCAATACTACAGTTCAAAAGCATCAATTCTTCGGACCTCAGCTTTCTTTAAAGTCCAACCCCCACATCCATACATGACTACTTGGAAAAACCATAGTTTTGACTAGACCTCTGTTGGCAAAGTAATGTCTCTGCTTTGAAATATGCTGTCTAGGTTGGTCATAGCTTTTCTTCCAATGAGCAAGTGTCTTTTAATTTCATGGTTGCATCACCATCTGCAGTGATTTTGGAGCCCCCCAAAATAAAGTCTGTCACTGTTTCCATTGTTTCCCCATCTATTTGCCATAAAGTGATGAGACCAGTTGCCAAACCCACTCCAGTACTCTTACCTAGATAATCCCATGGATGGAGGAGCCTGGTGCAGGCTACTTTCCATGGGGTCACAAAGAGTCGGACTGAGCGATTTCACTTTACACTCTCCTCTTTCACTTTCATCAAGAGGCTCTTTAATTCTTCTTCACTTTCTGTCATAAATGTGGTGTCATCTGCATATCTGAGATTATTGATATTTCTTCTGGCAATCTTGATTCCAGCTTGTGTTTCATCCAGCCCAGCATTTCTCATGATGTACTCTGCCATATAAGTTAAATAAGCAGGGTGACAATACACAGCCTTGACGTACTCCTTTCCCTTTTTGGAACCAGTCTGTTTTTCCATGTCCAGTTCTAACTGTTGCTTCCTGACCTGCTTACAGATTTCTCAGGAGGCAGGTCAGGAGGTTTGGTATTCCCATCTTTAAGATTTTTCCATAGTTTGTTGTGATTCCCACAGTCAAAGGCTTTGGCATAGTCAATAAAGCAAAAGTAGATGTTTTTCTGGACTTGTTTTGCTTTTTCTATGTTCCAGCAGATGTTGGCAATTTGATCTCTGGTTCCTCTGCTTTTATAAATCCAGCTTGAACATCTGGAAGTTCATGGTTCACATACTGTTGAAACGTGGCTTAGACAATTTTGAGCATTACTTTGCTAGCGTGTGAGATGTGTGCAATTGTGCAGTAGTTTGATGGAAGTATGATATTCTGTATCTCTTCTGTGATATATTTTATTAATATCATTTTCATGCTTTAAATATTTGTTTTACATTTGCTAGAATTATATGTAACAATCTAATAAATATTTGTAAGCATACATCTTTGACTATAAATTATAATATGTCAATTCTCTTAATTTCTGAAGGTTGAAGTAATTAAGTAATATATTGAAATATTGTACGTATACATATTTTAACATAAATATTGTTTTTTTAAAGAAAGGTTGTGCTTATCTCAACTTTATCTGAGGTTAGTATGAATGTCTGTCTAATCTGCTTATTTTTCATGCTTTTTAAGTTTTTGCATATACTATAGTGTATATAATTACATTTTCAATGTTTAGTTTAATTGAATTAAGGCATTTATTGAGCTAATACATTTATTCTGTATTCATCAGCCATTTCCAATCATATTATTGCTTTTCACATCTTTTAAATCTTTATTGGTTTCTTACTCTATTGTTTGTTACACAGTGAAAATTGCTCTATTGCTTCTTTATAAGTTTCTCCAAAGGTCTGTTTTTATTAATGTAGTTTTAATTTTCTGAGAGCTTTCCTTTAAGTAAGATTTTTACATTGATTAGTAGAATTAAGCATAATCTTTTACAAATAAATGAAAAGGTAAAGTAATCTAATAAACATTAGTGTCAAATTATTGCAGTTTATTTAATTACACTCTATTCAGAGGCATAATGCTTTCTATTTAACAAATGTTACACATTATAAAGGGTTTCCAAATCCACTTTATTTTACAGGATTGCATAGTGTTTCAAGTTGGAGCTCATTCCCAGCTAAACTTTTTCAATAATTAGCACATTATATATTTCCACTGGACTTCTGTTTTCTCTTTTTAACCAGATAGAGTGTATTTATCAGTACCTCCCCCATAGACTCATTGGAAAGATTAAATTAAAAAATAAATAAACACACATGTTTCTCATATAGAAAGCACTCAGCAAATGCTATTTGTGGTAGTGCCAGCTGATGATAATATGATGACAACAATAGATAATAAAATTAATGTCATTGTACAAGAATGCTTTCCATGTGCCTATAATATATGGAAGACAGTTTTTTTTTTTTTAAATTAATACATAAAGCTAAAACTTAGTGTTTCTGACTGCCTGTCTCCTTTCTTGTCAATATCAAAATACCAACAAGATACTGGTTTTCTGATCTCTGTTCTGTGCCCTTTGCCCACAGCCCTGGATAATACACCTCTGAGCCAGGGTTATCTTTGAAGATAAGCTGCACATGGAGTATTCATATGATCATAGCTTATTTTAGACAGCTCTGTTGCTGCTTAAATAATCAGATTTTCCAAATGGATAATTCTTCATTTAGAAATCTGTACCATGTAATTTCTAATCTATTTAAGATTTTCAGCAGTTATCACACTGATAACAAGGCAGATTTTTGTCAGATCCAGAGAAGATTCTCATCTGGAAGGATGACTATCAATTTGGTGGGTGACAGAATCAGAATGCAATACATTTTTTCAAAAGTGGAAAGCAAATATCAGTTGCTACAGAACAATATAAGCAATATAACAACACAAATATTTTGTGAAGTAATATTATATTTGTGAATAAACGAGGGTAGAGTAAAAAAAGTTAGTAATAATACTTGGAGATGCCCCACCCCAAACAAAGGACTTCCCTGGTGGCTCAGAGGGTAAAGCGCCTGTCTACAATGAGGAAGACCCAGGTTCGATCCCTGGGTCGGGAAGATCCCCTGGAGAAGGGAATGGCAATCCACTCCAGTACTATTGCCTGGAGAATCCCTTGGACAGAGGAGCCTGGTAGGCTACAGTCCATGGGGTCACAAAGAGTCAGACACGACTGAGAGACTTCACTCACTCACTCACCCCCAAAAATACCTGTATACTGACTGTATCATTTTTTTTTTTTAAATAACACAACAATGTGAAACACTGCTAAAACATAAAACCAAAGCAATGTTCAGTTCAGTTCAGTCTCTCAGTCATGTCCAACTCTTTGCGACCCCATGAATCACAGCACGCCAGGCCTCCCTGTCCATCACCATCTCCCGGAGTTCACTCAAACTCACGTCCATTGAGTCGGTGATGCCATCCAGCCATCTCATCCTCTGTCGTCCCCTTCTCCTCCTGCCCCCAATCCCTCTCAGCATCAGAGTCTTTTCCAATGAGTCAACTCTTCACATGAGGTGGCCAAAGTACTGGAGTTTCAGCTTTAGCATCATTTCCTCAAAAGAACACCCAAGGCTGATCTCCTTCAGAATGGACTGGTTGGATCTCCTTGCAATCCAAGAGACTCTCAAGAGTCTTCTCCAACACCACAGTTCAAAAGCATCAATACTTCGGCACTCAGCTTTCTTCACAGTTCAACTCTCACATCCATACATGACCACTGGAAAAACCATAGCCTTGACTAGACGGACCTTAGTCAGCAAAGTAATGTCTCTGCTTTTGAACATGCTATCTAGGTTGGTCATAACGTTTCTTCCAAGGAGTAAGCATCTTTTAATTTCATGGCTTCAGTCACCATCTGCAGTGATTTTGGAGCCCCCCAAAATAAAGTCTGACACTGTTTCCACTGTTTCCCCATCTATTTTCCATGAAATGATGGGACCAGATGCCATGATCTTCGTTTTCTGAATGTTGAGCTTTAAGCCAACTTTTTCACTCTCCTCTTTCACTTTCATCAATGTTACTGGCTAGAAAATTTTTAAAATTGTGCAAAATCTGCATCAGGGAAGTGGACATGATTGGTGTTCATAGTGTTTGTAAGATATATTGTTGATTGTTAGATCACTCATGATAGCGAAGAATTGATAAAGTAGAATGAGTTTGGGGTTCTCTGTGATCTCAAAACCTCAATATGTAAACTTAATAAAATTAAGTATTTTTGATATATAAATAGGCTTTTAGTATAGTCTATCTTTTCATTTTCAAATATTATGATGCAATCATTTCCCTAAGTGATTACAGGTAGGAAAGATAAAAGTATAGAAACAAATTTTGATAGCATTGTAGAATGGAACAGAAAAAAACGCAGAGCACAGGTTTGAATCTGGTTCTGTTGTTTAGTATGTTACCAGTCTCATTTGGTTCTCAGCAGTTGGAGGCAACCTGAATTAAACAAATGAAAAGCTCATTACATTTTTGAGGGGACTATATTTTCTAACTGGATAGACTTGATATATGTATGTCTAGATGTGTAAATTCATAAATATATATATATATATACACACATTACATGTCATTAGTTTGATATAAATCTTTTTCTGTGTTTATGCAAGTATACCTGTAGATATTAATATATATTTAAGATGGAGAAATTCTACTAAATTTATATTTAGTCTGAATTATTTATTAGAGAGAAAAAATAGAACTCTGCTGGAGAAAGATCAACTGGTAGAATTGTGCCTTGCAGTAGAGGGAGGGAAAGGTAACTACAGTGTGAATGCAGACACCAGCTTTTATAGAAGTTTGGGCAGTTCATTCATAACAGAAAGAAACTGGAAGGGAAGAGAAATCTGGTGCATTATCAAGAAGGTGACAATTGCAGAGAAGAGAGGATGGCCTTGATAAGAACAGTAAACATAGAGATAACAAATAGTCTGAGAAAAATGATATTGGGTGGACATTTCAGAAGTTTGTAGAAATGATTTCTATATAGAAAGTGAAGTACTTTGTGTCTCTGCATTTCTAGTGTAGGTGCCTGGAATTTGTATCATTACTGATTTAGGCTGAACACAAAGGGAAGACAGGTCACCTTAGGACAGAGGTAGGACTAATAGTGTACAGGGCATGTGGAAAACAATCCCCAGTGTGAATGATGGCTGAGGAAAACAAAAAATAATGAGGTTTTACTCAAGGTGAACTAAAGTTAACATTATTCATTATCATCAAGCAAATATCAATAAAATTCCATAACACTCTCTGTGGAATTAATGCATTTTTTTTCTATAGATTTTGCTTCTTTAAACTTACATTATGATTATTGGACCAATAAAAACATGAATAGACAAGTCAACATACAGAACTTCTTTCCCAGGTTAGTTTTTCTTAATTCACTTTTTTTTCTAATTCTTAGAACAAGCACAGAAAAGAAGGGTTACATTTCTCACTTTCATGAAAAATAAAAGGAGTTGGAGATTAGGTGCTTTGCCCAGTTCACAGAGTTAATAAAAAGCAGGTGAATTTCAAGCCCTGGCCTGAATACTTCTGGATCCTGGGGTTGTTAACAGGACATTATGTTACCAAATTTATTTGATTTCAATCAAATAAATATATCATACATATATATGTCATATAAGTCAATTATATATACATATATTTATTTATTAATTATCAAGCAAAGGCTTGCTTGTACAAACATTTATACCTCTCTTCCACCTTAATTGGGCTTCCCAGGAAGCTCAGTAGTAAATAATCTGTCTGTAATTCAGGAGATCCAGGTTCAAACCCTGGGTCAAGAAGATTCCCTGGAGAAAGAAATGGTCACCCATTCCAGTATTCTTGCTGGGAAATACCCAGGATGGAGAAACGTGGTGGGCTACAGTCCATTGGGTCACAAGAGAGTCAGACATGACTTAGCAACTAAACAAGAACAAAAACTATCACCTTGATCGCTGGTCATTCAGTTCAGTTCAGTTCATTCGCTCAGTTGTGTCTGACTCTTTGCGACCCCATGAACCCCAAAATGCCAGACCTCCCTATCACCAACTTCCAGAGTTTATCCAAACTCATGTCCATCAAGATGGTGATGCCATCCAACCGTCTCATCCTCTTTCATCTCCTTCTTCTCCTGTCCTCAATCTTTCCCAGCATCAGGGTCTTTTCAGATGAGTCAGCTCTCCACATCAGGTGGCCAAAATATTGGAGTTTCAGCTTCAACATCAGTCCTTCCAATGAACACCCAGAACTGATCTCCTTTAGGATGGACTGGTTGGATCTCCTTGCAGTCCAAGGGACTCTCAAGAGTCTTCTCCAACACCATAGTTTAAAAGCATCAATTCTTCTGCACTCAGTTTTCTTTATAGTCCAAATCTCACATCCATACATGACTACTGGAAAACCTATAGCCTTGACTAGATGGACCTTTGTTGGCAAAGTAATGTCTCTGCTTTTTAATATGCTGTCTAGGTTGGTCATGACTTTCCTTCCAAGGAGTAAGCGTCTTTTAATTTCATGGCTGCAATCACCATCTGCAGTGATTTTAGAATCCCACCAAAATAAAGGCAACCACTGTTTCCAGTTTCCCCATCTATTTCCCATGAAATGATGGGACTAGATGCCATGATCCTAGTTTTCTAAATGTTTAGTTTAAGCCACATTTTTCACTCTACTCTTTCAATTTCATCAAGAGGCTCTTTAGTTCTTCTTCACTTTCTGCCATAAGGGTGGTGTTATCTGTATATCTGAGGTTATTATTTCCCCTGGCAATCTTGATTCCAGCTTGTCCTTCTTCCAGCCCAGCATTTCTCCTGATGTACTCTGTACATAAATTAAATAAGCAGGGTGACAATATACAGCTTTGACGCACTCCTTTTCCTATTTGGAACCAGTCTGTTGTCCCATGTCCAGTTCTAACTGTTGCTTCCTGACCTGTATACAGGTTTCTCAAGAGGCAGGTCAGGTGGTCTGGTATTCCCATCTCTTGAAGAATTTTCCACAGTTTGTTTTGACCCACACAGTCAAAGGCTTTGGCATAGTCAATAAAAGAGAAATAGATGTTTTTCTGGAACTCCCTTCCTTTTTCAATGATTGGCAATGGTTGGCAATTTGATCTCTGATTCCTCTGCCTTTTGTAAAACTAGCTTGAACATCTGGAAGTTTATGGTTCACGTATTGCTGAAGCCTGGCTTGGACAATTTTGAGCATTACTTTACTAGCGTGTGAGATGAGTGCAATTGTGCAGTAGTTTGAGCATTCTTTGGCATTGTTTTTCTTTGGGATTGGAATGAAGACTGACCTTTTCCTGTCCTGTGATCACTGGTCATAACTATTTGTAAAGTTCTGTGTTGTTCTGTAAAGTGGCATGTACTTTATTGATTAAGAGACTCCTCATCCACCCCTCCAAGAGAAATGCTTCACATCATGTGACAAGGCAGCCACCATCTCCATTGTATCTACAGTCTTAGCCCAGCTGTCCTGTTTGGAACAGCTGCCAGTATAGATATTAAACCTGAGATTATGTGGTAAACAGATTTTTGTTCAACTGTCATAATAAACAATGGCTGTACAATGTTTAGATGATGGGTTTTTAAGACATAGTAGAACTGACCATTTGTGGTCTGAATCTTTATGCCTTCTTGAAATAACCATAATTTGCTATAAAAATGGGATTTTAAAAATCTCAGTATAGCCATTAACACACACTCATTTTAGATTTTAATGTGTGAAGAACCTTTTACCATAAATCTCATTTGAAAAACAGGAATCCACAACAAACACCTGAAAACATTTATATAAATAAGCCCTATTCCTATTTCTAGATGAAGAACAAATTTTTAATCATACTATGTAGAATTATGTGCCACTAAATTGCCACTGTATGTGAATCCAGACAAAGTAACAGTTCTAGGAATTTTCTTTTTCATCTACATCTACATCAAACATCTTTTTAAATTCAATCAAGTAAATAATAAATGAAGAGGGAAGCAAAAAGACAAAGCAGTTACTTGAATGGACAGGTCAACAATTGGAAACTTATCAAATTCTGTAGATGAAATTGTGCTTTACCAATGTGGACAAAATTAATATTTGTGTAAACATTTGTTTTTCATTTCCTATATTAAACATGGGAAGTTAAATAGGCAAACATCCAAACTTCAATATATGTTAACAATTAAGCTGACAGAGAATTCACAGAGAAAAACTAGTAAGCTATGTACAATTATTCCAATATAAAATTTTAAAAAGTGATATCTTTTAACAAGAACACTAGATTGCCTGTGTGACCGTCTGCTATTAATCTTCACAGTGCAAACAATATATTTTTAAAAGGTAAAATTACATATAATGAAAAATAACTGACAGGGTTGTGTTTTGTTTGATGCTTGCAAATTACAGAATAAAATGAGTTGGTGCATTCTGGAGTTTTCTTGTATGGGAAGAGGGTAGAAAACTTGCTCTCAAAAAGCAAAAGCTAAGCTATGATTCTCCGTGAAAGATATTGTTACACAAGCTCAATTTCATTCACTCTATTTTTCAAGGTTTTCTTTCTTATCAATAATAAAATTTATGACATTATTGTTATCATTAAACCATATTAAACTATAGCTATACAAAAATTGAGGGCTTCCCAGGTGGTGCTAATGGTAAAGAACCCACCTGCCAATGCAGGAGACATACCAGACTCGGGTTTGATCCCTGGGTCAGGGAGATCCCCTGGAGGAGGGCATGGCAACCTACTTCAGTATTCTTGCCTGGAGAATCCCATGGACAGAAGAGCCTGGCGGGCTACAGTCCATGGGGTCAGACATGACTGAAGCGACTTAGCACTCAAGCATACATAAATATTAAACCATAACTTTATACAAATTACCATTTTGTAACTCTGTTATTCATTAATATTTTATTCAAATTTTATTTATATAAATAATATTCTAAGTATTTTCATTAAATTTACAATTGCATTTCAAATTTGATGTACTGATTTTAATAAAGACCTAAGAAATTTTGATTCACAACAAAAATGAATGTGGAATAATAATATGGGTCAATTATTATTGAAATACTATTAAACTGTTTCCATGTCAAATAATTTTTTTACACTTCTAATTATTGCAATAGTTGCTATGCAGCTATTGCAAACCATCAAATCTGTTTTATAATAGTTATGAATGTCTAGAGTTAGCCTAACTGATTTGGAAATGCATGTCATTGTTATTCATAAGGATCTTTGGTGTATTGAATTTGTTTTACTGTTTGAATTATAACATTCAGCCAGATAAATACTAGAATTACCCTCTATAATATGCAGTTCAAAGAATTACCACCAAGGAATACCTGGGTTATCCAACTCCCAGAACAAGAAATAAAATAGCAGCATCACCTAGAAGACTCTAATTTGTCCATTCCCTAACATAATCACCTAATCCTTTGCCAATTATTAACCTTACTTTCATCTCTCAAAGTAGAATTTTGTTTTTCCTACTTTTATATAAATCAAATCATGCATTAATATTATTTTTAAATGTAATTATTCACAGGTGTATGTTTGAGAACTAACTCCTTTACTCACCATTACAATTGTGATCCATCTATGCTTATGTACTGAATTCATGTCTGTTTTTGTATGATATTCAGTGGTATGAAATATTGCATTATTAACAATTTTCTTTCCTTAGAAATGTGACTTGCATCTTTTTTTCATTATGAAAAATAATACCCAGAGTATTTTTGTTTATTCTTGGTGTACATTATACATGCAATATTTTGGATATAATCCTGGAATAAGAATTGAGGGATAAAGGTTATGTGTCACTTCAAATCTAATATATACTTCCAATCTGAATTGATGCTTTCGAACTGTGGTGCTAGAGAAGACTCTTGACAGTGAGAGCAAGGAGATCAAATCAGTCTATCCTAAAGGAAATAAGCCCTGAATATTCATTGGAAGGACTGATGCTGAAGCTGAAGTTCCAATATTTTGGCCAACTGATGTGAAAAGCTGACTCATTGGAACAGACCCTGATGCTCGGAAAGATTGAAGGCTTGAGGGAAAGGGAACGAAAAAGGATGAGATTGTTGAACGGCATTACTGATTCAATGGACATGAGTTTGAGCAAATCCTGGGACTTGGTGATGGACAGGGAAGCCTGGCATGCTGTATTCCATGGACTCAGAAAGAGTCAAACATGACTGAGCAACTGAACAAAAACAAATTTGAGTTTCAAAGCAATTGTACCATTTTAATGATGTATTTCCAATAGAATTCTAGGAAAATATGCTTACCCTGGGCTTCCCTGGTGGCTCAGAGTTTAAAGAGTCTGCCTGCAATGCAGGAGACCTGGGTTCAATCCCTGGGTCGGGAAGATCCCCTGGAGAAGGAAATGACAACCCACTCCAGTATTCTTGCCTGGAGAATCCCATGGACGGAGGAGCCTGGTGGGCTACAGTCCCGAGGGTCGCAAAGAGTCGGACACGACTGAGCGACTTCACTTTCACTTTCATGCTTACCCTACATTTTCATTACTTGCTATTCTCAGCTGCAATATTTCATTATAGTTTTAAGTTGAAATGTCCTAACCACAAATGAAGTTGACCAACTTTTTATGTTTTTATTGACCTTAGAGATTGTCTTGAAATAAGCTCATATTCATGAATTTTACCCAATTTTCTGATGGTATAACTATTTTTCCTAATGATTTGTATCAATAATCTGGACAGGCTTTAGTTTGTCTGCTTTTACTCTATCTGTCACAAATATCTACTTCAGTTTGTACCTTGAAGTTTGACTTTTTTCTCTCTTACCAAATTAGGAACCAAAGTTCTTAATTTAGTTTTATTTTTCAATACTTCCTTTTTTAATATAGTGGGTTTTTGGCAACTTTTTTGTCCAATACAAGAATGTGCCTTATCTTGCAATCATGAATATATTCTCCTATGTTATCTTCTTTATTCTTATGACTTTGCTTTTCATACTTAGAGCTACATTAATCAAAAATCTATTTATATCTATGATGTGAGATGTGATAAAGTTTAATTTTAAAAATATTGATGTATAGTTAACACAGAGGTATTTAATGAAAAGATTATTTCCCTGATACTGTTTAATGCCACCTTTATCATAATTCAGTTTTCTATATGTGGGTAGGACAGTTTCTAATGTCTACATTCTGTTATATTAGTTTCTTTGTCCTAACTTATAATGAGAAAACAGTTTAATAAATCTAGTATTTTACAGATATCAATAAACTGTAGTGTAAATCCTTCTACATTATTTTCCTCTGCAAAAGTGTCTTAGCTATACTGGCTTTCTGTCATTCCATTTATGTTTTAAAATCAGCCTGTCCAACACAATCAAAATTAAATAAAGAAAAGCCAGCTTGGATTGTACTGCCTATAGATCAGTTATAAAGGTATAGATATATTTATAGCATTGAGTTTCCAATACTATATTCACAGTGTTTTTCTCTACTTACTAGGTACATAAAAATTCCTTTAAATGTTTTATATCAATAGTTTTGACATATATAGAGAGATCTTAAATATCTTTTGTTGGATTTATTTATATATTTTTAAAGTTATCTTTTAAAATATCATATAATATGTGAGTCTATACAAAATTGATAGAGAAAATGGAAAAAAATTATGAGTACTTTAATTTATTGATAGATGTTCTGATTTTTACATTTAGTGGTTATAGTGTCCAGTAATGTGATTATTTTGTTCTCTTTAATATTTCTGTGACTTTTTTTTTCTTAAGGGAATGTCTGAAACTCTTATTTATATCAAGAGACATGTTTATATCTGTTGTTAGCAAACATTTTTGTCTTATTTAAGATCTTTAAGAGAAAAGCTTTCAGAAATTTACCATCATGTATGATGCTTGCTGAGGATTTTTTAAATAGAAATTCTTTATTGAGATTAAGGAAGTTCCCATCTACTTATTAAATAGGTTACTGCATATATTGAAAAGTTTATGATTTATTTGTTTTGTTAATGTGATAAATTATATAAATATGTTTTCAAGTATTATAAGTACTTATCAGTCCATGGATGAACTCAATTTGTTTATGATGTAATATATACATATAGGGGGCTTTCTAGGTGGTACTAGTGGTCAAACTTCCACCTGAAATGAAAGAGACATAAGAGACACTGGTTTGATCCCTGGATGGGGAAGATTCCCTGGAGAAGGGCAAGGCAACCCAGCCCAGTATTCTTGCCTGGAGAATCCTATGGATAGAGGAGCCTGGTGGGTTACAGTCTATAGGATTGGAAACAGCTGGACATCACTGAAGTGACTTAGCATGGATACATACATGTGTGTGTGTGTGTGTGTGTGTGTGTGTGTATAGTTGCTGTTGTTGTTCAGTCGCCAAGTCATGTCAACTCTTTGAGACCCCATGGACTACAGCATACCAGGCTTTCCTGTCCCTCATCATCTCCCAGAGTTTGCCCAAGTTCATGTCCATTGAGTTGGTGATGCCATTCAACCATCTCATCCTGTTGCCCTTTTCTTCTGTCTTCAATTCTTCCCAGAATCAAGGTTTTTTCCAGTGAGTCGGCTGTTCTCATCAGGTGGCCAAAGTATTGGAGCTTCATTTTCAGCATCATTCCTTCCAATAAATAGTCAAGGTTGATTTCCTTTAGGATTTACTGGTTTGATCTCCTTGCTGTCCAAGGAACTCTCAAGAGTCTCCTTCAGCATCACAATTTGAAAGCATCAGTTCTTTAGCACTCTTGCCTTCTTCACGGTACAGCTCTCACATGTCTTACATGACTATTGGAAAGACTATAACTTTTCACTATACATACATTTGCTGGCAAAATGATATCTATGATTTTTAACACACCATTTAGATTTCTCATAACTTTTCTGCCGAGAAGCAATCGTCTTCTAATTTCATGGATGCAGTGACCGTCTGCAATGATTTTAGAGCTTAAGAAGAGGAAGTCTGTCACTGCTTCCACCTTTTCCCCTTCTATTTGCCATGAAGTGATGGGACCAAATGTCATGATCTTAGTTTTATTAATACTGAGTTTTAAGTCAACTTTTTCCACTCTCCTCCTTTAACCTTATCAAGAGTCTCTTCAGTGCCTCTTCACTTTCTGTCATTAGAGTGGTATCATCCGCATATCTCAGGTTGTTGCTGTTTCTCCTGCCTACCTTGATTCCAGCTTGTAACTCATCCAGCCTGGCATTTCACGTGACGTGCTCTGCATATAAGTTAAATAAACAGAGTGACAGTAAACCGCCTTGCCATACTCCTTTCTCAATCCTGAACCAGTCAGTTGTTGCATACAAGGTTCTAGCTGTTGCTTATTGACCTGCGGGCAGGTTACTCAGGAGACAGTAAAATGGTCTGATATCCCCATCTTTTTAGGAGTATTTCAAAGTTTGTTATGATCCACACAGTCAAAAATTTTAGCATAGTCAATTAAACAGAGGTAAATGTTTTTCTCGATTTTCCTTGTTTTCTCTACGATCCAATGAACATTGGCAATTTGATCTCTGATTCTTCTGCCTTTTATAAACCCAGCTTGAACACCTGGAACTTCTCAGTTCACATAATGCTGAAGCTAAGCTTGAAGGATTTTGAACATAACCTTACTAGTATGGGAGATGAGTGCAATTGTCCAGTGGTTTGAACATTCTTTAGTACTGCCCTTCTTAGAAATTGGGATTAGGGCTGACCTTTTCCAGTTCTGTGGCCACTGCTGGGTTTTCCAAATTTGCTGGCATATTTAGATCAGCACTTTAATAGCATCATCTTTTAGGATTTTAAATAGCTCTGTTGAATTCCTTCACCTCCATTGGCTTTTTTAGCAGCAGTGCTTCCTAAGGCCCACTTGACTTCACACTCCAGAGTGTCTGACTGGGGGTGAGTGCCCACACCATCTTGGTTATCCAGGTCGTTATGATCCTTTTTGTATAATTTTTCTGTGTGTTCATGCCATCTCCTTTCAATTTTTTCTGCTTCTATTAGGTCTCTACCATTCCTGTGCTTTATTGTGTCCATCTTTGGATGAAATATTCCTTTGATATTCCCAGTTTTCTTGAAGAGATCTCTAATCTTTCCCCTTGTGTTCTTTTCCTCTATTTCTTTTCATTGTTCATTGAAGAAGGCCTTCTAGTCTGTTCTTAATATTCTCTGAAACTTTGCATTTAGTTGGGTGCATCTTTTCCTTTCTCCCTTGCTTTTCACTTCTCTTTTTTCCTCAGCTATTTTTAAAGCCTCCTCAGACAACCACTTTGCCTCTTGTATTTCTTTTTCTTTGGATGGCTTTGTTCTCTGCCCCCTGTACAATATTACAAACATTTGTCCATAGTTCTTCACACACTCCATGTACTAGATCCAATCCCTTGAATCTATTGGTCACCTTCACTGTATACTCATAGGGGATTTGATTTGACATACCTGGCTGGCCCAGTTGTTTTCCTTGCTGTGTTTAGGTTAAGCCTGAATTTTTCAATGAGGAGCTGATGATCTGAGCCACAGTCAGCTCCAGGTCTTGTTTTTGCTGACTGTATAGAGCTTCTCCATCTTCAGCTACAAAGGATAAAATCAATCTGATTTCAGTATTGACCATTTGGTGATGTCCATGTCTAAAGTTGTCTCTTGTGTTGTTGAAAAACAGTGTTTGCTATGACCAAATGCATTCTCTTGGCATAATTCTGTTAGCCTTTGCCCTGCTTCATTTTGTACTCCAAGGCCAAATTCACCTGTTACTCCAGGTGTATCTTGACTTCTTACTTTGACATTCTAATCCCCTATGATGATATCTTTTTTGGTATTAGTTCTAGGAGGTCTTCTAGGTCTTTATAGAACTGATCAAATTCATCTTCTTTGGCATCAGTGGTTGGAACGTAGATTTGGATTACTGTTATGTTGAATGGTTTGCCTTGGGAATGAACTGAGATCATTCTGTCGTTTTTGAGGTTGCACCCATGCATTCTGGTCTTTTATGTTGATTATGAGGTTTACTCCATTTCTTCTATGTGATTCTTGCCCATACTAGTAGATATAATGGTCATCTGAATGAAGTTCACCCTTTCTCTTCCATTTTAGTTCACTGATTTCTAAGATGTCAATATTTACTGTTATCATCTCCTGCCTGACCATGTTCAATTTATCTTGATTCATGGACCTAACATTCCAGGTTCTTATACAATATTGTTTTTTACAGCATCAGATTTTACTTTCACTGCCAGACACATCACAGGTGTGGGTAGCCTATTCCTTCTCCAGGGGATCTTCCTGACCCAAGGATTGAACCAGCATCTCTTGCATTGGCAGGGGAATTCTTACCACTGAGCCACCAGGGAACCCAAGACTGGCATTAGTTTTCCTTTAAATGTTTGGTAGAAGTCAATAATGAACAAACTGAGCTTGAAATATTTGTTATAAAAGTTTTAATTAAGATTTATTTCACTTGAAAGTTATAGGACTCTTTATATTTTGCATGTTTGTTTTTAATATTTTTGTTTACTAGAAAAAATCAATTTTGTTTCTATTTTTTTATATTTATTCACATGATATTCATTATAATATCTTCATCTTATCTCTGAGGCCTTTTAGATTTCATTGGTTTCTTTTTTGTCACTCCTTATATTTTATATCTATGTCTACCTTTTTAAAATTCCTGATGAATCTTCCCAACTTTTGTAGTTTTGTCTTATTTTTATACATCAGTGACTTCTAGCCTTTTTCCCCTTTAATATATGTAACCTAGTTACATTTAATCATTAGTCTATCTGTTTTACCCATTTAGTTAAATTTTATTGAAGTATAACATTCATGCAGAAAAATACTTAAGGTTCACTAATCTTTAATGTAAAGATTGACTTCTTTTTACAAAGCTAATATCCTTTATCCACTCTAATGCTTTGCATATGCCTGACCTGTTTGATATTGCTCAAAAGGTATGTAGTATCTTCCATGAATGTACTTCAATGGAAATTATTTTTTTAATTAAGAGAATGAAATTATATAAAATTCTTTTGTGATTTTAGGGTTTCTTTTTCCTTTTATTTTCTTTCTTTCAAAATGTACTTATTTTATCATTATGTATGGATTTATTTAGAAAAGAATTTTGAGACTGTTCACCCCTCAGTTCAGTTCAGTTCAGTTCAGTTCAGTTGCTCAGTCATGTCCAACTCTTTGTGACCTCATGAATCGCAGCACACTAGGCCTCCCTGTCCATCACCAACTCCTGGAGTTCACCCAAACTCATGTGTGTCACGTCAGTGATGCCATCCAGCCATCTCATCCTCTGTCGTCCCCTTCTCCTCCTGCCCCCAATCCCTCTCAGCATCAGGGTCTTTTCCAATGAGTCAACTCTTTGCATGAGGTGGCCAAAGTATTGAAGTTTCAGCTTTAACATCAGTCCTTCCAAAGAACACCCAGGACTGATCTCCTTTAGAATGGACTGGTTGGATCTCCTTGCAATCCAAGGGACTCGCAAGAGTCTTCTCCAGCACCACAGTTCAAAAGCATCAGCACTCAGCTTTCTTCACCCCTAGAAAGCACTTATTCAAACCACTATATGAGCATCACTTCACATCAAATTCATGAACACTGAGAAATTTCTGTTTAATTATATGTCAGTTTTCTTTTTTTAACCTGAAATTGCAGACTACCATTTTTATTCAATTCCAGGTTGACTAGGTTATTCAAGGGTTAACATAAGTCTTAGGTGAGTGTTCCCTCCTCAGTCCAGCAGTGGACATTTTAGGAGTTGCAACATTATCCCCCTGATAAGCTGTTAAGTGTTCAAAGGCAAAAGTAAGTACCTTCCCTTTTAGAACAGAACCATTATTTGGTGATGTTATTGTCAGGATCAAAGTAAATCTGTCAAAATGGAAGAAGTCGTACCTGCCACAAACCAAATTGAGCTCCTTATTTAAAATAAGTTATAAAGTAGGGAGTGGGGAGGGGTTTGATTTCCCCATCAAGACGGTGATACACTTTAAATCACAATTTATTCTTAGACAAAAGTCAGAATGCCATTCTAAGCAACACTAAAACCTTTTCTGTTATTTTGATGGAAAGCCCTATGCAGCTGATAAATCAGACTTAAACTTGCTGCACTGAGGCAGACTGTATACCCTTTCCATGCATCCAGTGTGCTGTACAAGGAGAACAAAATGCCATCAATCTTCACAATCTAGAGTGCGGTGAGGTAAATTGCTAGCACCTCATTCCCTTGCTCAAATTTTTCATCTCAGATGCCAGGGCAGTAAAGTCTATAAAGAAAGCCTATTCAGAGTCTTTTGTTCCTTTTCTTTGTCAGTTCTTGATAACTTTTATTACAGACTCACAACCATGCTCTTTGCTGTGGCTACAGCTATATTCATTATCTCTGCTTCCTAACTACTGAGTGAGAATCTAAGTCTGGGTGTGAAGGCAGAGCAAACAGGACTCAGTAGTGTGTCTGAGATGGAACATTAGATGCTTATCTAGAGGGACCATAGGGACCAGACTACCTGAGACAGTTCTGACTTCACCTGTGGTTCCAGGTTCACTCTGGTTTACTGCATTGGTCCCATCACTGTTCAGTCTGAAAAACATGGTGGTTTGAATTCGAGATTGCATTGTCTCCCTTGCCATAAACTGCAGTCGCTACTCTTACCCAAACAGTAGGTGGTATAGGGCAATTTCTGAGTGTAATATCAAATTTACTCATTAGTTTATCAAGCCATAATACAGATAGTCACTTTCCATACAAAATATGGATAATGGATTTGAACGTAATCTCTTTTACTTTCAATAATCTCCTGTTTCAGTTGAAAGGAAACTGACCCAGAAAGCAAGTTTTTCCTTATACTATATATGCTTATTGGTAGGGGAAAAACCCTATAAATTTCAGAGGAATTTATTTCTATTAATTTTTTATTTAATCTCTTTATTACTAGGCATGCTGAAAAAGAGATTAAGATCATGTAAAATCTTGGATATCAAGTGTATTTTGATATTAGTTTTAAAATGTTGATATTGATAGTCATGCAAAAAGGCTATTGTTTTCTTAATGATTCTTATTTCATTTGAAAGTTAGTTACTGTTACTATATTTCAAATAATTTTCTAAAAATGGGATAGTGCTTCAGTAGATATTTAATGAAATATGTTATTTCAACATTAGGAAAGTTATGATTATACAAGTTCAAAAATAAAAACTATAGCATGACCATTAATTAATCCCATGTATCACTTAGGAATTTCTAGAATATGTTCCATATTTTTGATCTTTTGTTGAGTGATGTATTTTCTTTTCCATTACAAAATTTAGTTTTGATTACTTTTGGGTCCAAATCTGAGAAACTATGGTGTGCTGAAGACACAGAGTATGGGGAACTGTTTTCTACATGGCATGCAGACAGTTGGTGGACTGACCAAGTTTAGAGATGAACTTGGCCAAATCTTGGCCAAACCACGGTGTAGTCAGTCGGAACAGCTTGTAACATGAGTAGCATTAAAAGTTATATAGATGGATGCTCCCTCTTCAATACAGTTCCTCAAACTTTGGTCTTTGAAAATACAAGGGAACATTTTTCGCATGCTTCATACATACACAAAACTGCTCTGATAGAAGCCAGGGTCATAAAAAACTTACCCTCTGGTACACAGACTGTTACAATTCACAAGAATATTTTCCCAATGGGGGAAAAAGCTTCCACTCAATTCTTTACCTGGATTATAGATATAGACCACCTCTCTGTATGGTCTTTTGAAGACAGGAACATATTCCTTGTCTACATATCTTATTCCACATGATATCACTTTCTGTGAGTCTTTTTGAAGTCATTTTTCTTTTATACCCATCCCCTATGTCCTGCCACATTTCTTCTGACATTATGGCCATGATATCCTCAGCTTTAGAGTTTCTATTCCTCTGATACCTCAGAGAAGATTGTTTTCCACATTCTTGTTCTCCTCCTGTCACACTCCCAATAATGCTCTACTTTCACTTGCTAGTTGCTTTATTTTTTTTTAAATTGGAAGATAATTGCCTTACAGTGTTGTGTTAGTTTCTTCCATACAACAACATGAATCAGCCATAAGTATACGTATGCCCTCTCCCTCTTTAACTTCCAGCCTCCCACCCCACCCTATCCCTCTAGGTTATCACAGAGAACTGAGTTGAGCTTCCTGTGTTATACAGCATTTTCCCACTAGGTATCTATTTTACTCATGGTAGTGTATAAATTTCAAAGCTGCTCTCTCAATTCATTGCACCCTCTCCTTTCCCTACTGTGTCCACAAGTCTCTTTAAATCTGCATCTCTATTCCTCTCCTTCAAATAAGTTCATCAATAATTTTTTTCTAGATTTCATATGTATGTGTGTTAATATACAACATTTGTTTCTATCTTTCTGACTTACTTCACTCTGTATAACGTCCCCCTCACTACAACTGACTCAAATTCATCCCTTTTTATGGCTGAGTAATATGTGATGGACAGGGAAGCCTGGCGTACTGCAATTCATGGGGTCACAAAGAGTCAGAGATGACTGAGCGACTGAACTG
The DNA here is from genome assembly GCF_014754425.2 of Oryx dammah. NCBI lineage: Eukaryota > Metazoa > Chordata > Mammalia > Artiodactyla > Bovidae > Oryx > Oryx dammah. The sequence continues at coordinate 37,185,432 of NW_024070196.1, forward strand.
AACTGAATAGTGCACTGTATACAAGTACCACATCTTCTTTATTCACCTGTTGATGGACATCTAGGCAGCTTCCATATCCTAAATATTGTAAATAGTGCTGTAATGAACACTGGGGTACATGTGTCTTTTTAAATTATGATTTTCTCAGGATATATGCTCAGTAGTGGGATTGCTGGTTCATATGTTAGATTTATTCCTAATTTCTTAAGGACTCTCCGTGCTGATGGAGGGCAGTGGAGGAGAAGTTTGTTGTTTTTCTGAGTAACTCATGTTGTGGGCAGGCTTGGAGTCCCTGTTCTCAGGGAGGGTGGTCTGCTAGGTTCCCTGTTCCTGTCAGTCACTATGTCTAATACAGTGCACATCTGGCTTCTCTCCTAGAAAGACAGTATTCTGTATTTTAGTTCCTTTGCCCACCTCCACAGGGCTCCAAGGATCACAGTGTTTGTGACCTTCCCCCAATGAAATTAAGGCTTTTGTTCCACAGGAAAGATGAGGAAGAACAATTCAGGCTGACACTTCTGGAAATCCTTCATTGGTTTCTACTCCCCACCCCCAGGTCTAAAACATAAAGAATACATTCTTTGAAAAGTATAGTTGGGTTTAATATTGTTGGAATTAATTTTATCTTTATGTTCCAAATAAGAAATTTTCAAGCTTGAAATGTAGGTTTCAATGAGCTATCCATCAAAGACAGTCGTCACCTAAAGATAATAGTGCTGCATAAAGAGTTCAAAAATATTGCTACGTTGAAAAACAATGTTATATGCCCAGAATATTCTATTAAGTAAAGTTATTTTGAGGAATTAGCAAGTATGAGTTATAGTATAAAATAGACTGTGTTTTATGAATTTTAATTACATGAAATAAATAAAATTGAAAACTATGTTACAGCATTTATCCTTTCTTTAAGATGTAAAAAAATATTTTTTTTCTGTAGGTACTAGATTCTTATTTAAATACAAGTTGTGCATACACAAGAGCTATCATTCATCTTTTAAAATTTTATCTTCAGAGGGTAAACAAAGTGTCTTTAAAAAATAACATTTACTCAACAAGTACTGAACAAATATTTAGTTAGAAGCAACTGTATCTAACTGTTTTCTAAGTGGAGGGATTTAAATCAGTGAACAACAGCAAAGGCAAAATGTCAACCCTTGTGTAACATTGTATTCTAGTAGGAAGAAAAAAAGAAACAACTAAGTGTAGACTCTGATGTCACATTGACAAATACTATGAAGAAATATAAAGCAAAGTAAGAAGACAAAGAGTGCTGAGTGGGAAAATGTTCTATTTTAGATGTTAGTTCAGTTCAGTTGCTCAGTTGTGTCCAATGCTTTGCAACCCAGTGAACTACAGCACTCCAGGCTTCCCTGTCCATCACCAACTCCCAGAGCCTACTCAAACTCTTATCCATTGAGTCGGTGATGCCATCCAACCATCTCATTCTCTGTCATTTCCTTCTCCTCCCACCTTCAATCTTTCCCAGCATCAGGGTCTTTTCAAATGAGTCAGTTCTTCACATCAGATGGCCAAAGTACTGGAGTTTCAGCATCAGCATCAGTCCTTCCAATAAATATTCAGGACCGATTTCCTTTAGGATTGACTGCTTTCATCTCCTTGCTGTCCGGGACACTCTCAAGAGTCTTCTCCAACACCAGAGTTCAAAAGCATCAATTCTTCGGTACTCAGCTTTCTTTATAGTCCAACTCTCACATCCATATATGACTACTGGAAAAACCATAGCTTTGACTAGATGGACCTTTGTTGGCAAAGTAATGCCTTTGCTTTTAATATGCTGTCCAGGTTGGTCATAACTTTTCTTCCAAAGAGCAAGCGTCTTTTGATTTCATGACTGCAATCACCACTTGCAGTGATTTTGGTGCCCCCCAAAATAAAGTCTGTCACTGCTTCCATTGTTTCCCCATCTATTTGCCATGAAATGATGGGATCAGATGCCATGATCTTAGTCTTCGGAATGTTGAGTTTTAAGCCAACTTTTTCACTGCTCCTTTCTCCTGGGTCCTGGTGCACACAAGTCTTTGCTTGTGTCCTCCAAGAATCTGTTTCCGAAATCCTGTGTAAGTTCTGGCGGCTCTATGGTGGGGTTAATGGTGTCCTCCTGCAAAAGAGCTTATGCCATAACCAGATCTACTGCACCCAGGGCCCCTGCCCCTGCAGCAGTCCACTGCTGACACATACTTCCTCAGGAGAGACTCAAACAAAATTCTGTCTCAGTCTCTGTGGGGTCTCTGGGTCCTGGTGTGCACAAGATATGTTTGAGCCATTTTAGATGCAGATGTTACCAAATCAAACTTGGGTCCACTCACCTGTGCACAGTAAAGTCAACCTACTGACACTGGGTTGTGATTAAGGAAAGTTCAGTGTTTATTGCAGGTATCAAGTAAAGAGAATAGGCAGCTCATGTTCAAAAGTCCTCAACTCCCCAATGGCATTCAGTGAGGGGGTTTTAAAGGCAGTAGGAAGCAGGGGGCTGCCAGAGTGTGCTGCTCAAGAATGCACAATTCTTGAATTGGTTGGCATCAATGTGAATTTTCATGCTTTATCAGCCTTCTATTTTTAATTAGTCTAGGGTCTATGTCCTTGTGGTCAGAAATTTCCCATTAAAACAACTTAGAAATATGTGTCAGGGAACTGGGAGTTGGGTGATTCTTCCATGTGGCAGATTTGTAGTATAAATTATTAAAAGTTCCCCAGCCCAATAGCCTTTTTTTTTTTTTTTTTTTTACATCTTCACATCTCTAATCATTAACACTGGAGCAGACTTGAGAGACTCGTGGCAGGGGTGTCCCAGAGACTATAGGAAAAACCATGTACTTCAAAGCACAGGGACATAGGGGGTTATATATAGCTTCACATGGATGATATGCACCTCTGGGACACACTGAGGCATTGACATTTGAAGAGAAATGAACAACATGATAGATGAGACCAGGGGGTCTGTTGCAAGAATGATCTAGAACAGAGGCTCCAGGTGCAATGAGGCAGGAAGACAAATGTGGCAGAATGCAAGGAAAGAAGTATTTTAGAAAATTGAATGTTAAATTGATCTTTATAACCCTAAAGGGTAAAATTATCACATAAAGATGAAAAAACATTAGTAAAAGGCCAAAAGTCATACTTCTTGTGAATGACTGAACTTGGATTCAAAACTAGAATCTTTGATAATAGTCAAAATGCTGTGGTAGCTTCCCAGGTGGCAATAGTGGTAAAGAACATGCCTGCTAATGCAGGAGATTTAAGAAACACAGGTTTGATCCATGGATAGTTAAGATCCCCTGGAGGAGGGCACGGCAACCCACTCCAGTATTCTTGCCAGGAGAATCCTATGGACAGAGGAGCCTGGTGGGCTACAGTCCGTGGGGTAGCAATCATGGATGACTGAAGTGACTTAACATGAAACACACACAATGCTGTGGGCTTCTTACCTCCTATTCATTCTTTTCTCTCAATGCTTATTAACTGCTTTTGTAAGGTACCTGTTTACCTGGAACCTCCTCCAGGAACCTGGGGACTTTCATATACTTGAAATATACCCCATATTCATCATTCAGTTAGTTCAGTTGCTGAGTCATGTCTGACTCTTTGAAACCCCATGGACTGCAGAAGACCACACTTCCTGTCCATAAAAACTCCTAGAACTCACTCAAACTCATGTCCATTGAGTTGGTGATGCCATCCAACCATCTCATCCTCTGTCATCTCCTTTTCCTCCTGCCTTCAATCTTTCCCCTCTCAGGGACAGTTCTTTGCATCAGGTGGCCAAGTATTGGAGTTTCAGCCTCAGCATCAGTCCTTCCAATGAATATTCAGGACTTATTTCCTTTAGGATTGACTGCTTTCATCTCCTTGCTGTCCAAGACACTCTCAAGAGTCTTCTCCAATATCAGAGTTTAAAAGCATCAGTTCCATTGCGCTCAGCTTTCTTTATGGTCCACCTCTTATATTTATTGGAGAAGGAAATGGCAATCCACTCCAGCACTCTTGCCTGGAAAATCCCATGGATGGAGGAGCATGATAGGCTACAGTCCATGGGGTCGCAAAGAGTCGGACACGACTGAGCAGCTTCACTTCACTTCACTTCTTATATCTACACCTGACTACTGGAAAAACCATAACTTTGACTATGTGGACCTCAGCAAAGTAATGTCTCTGCTTTTTAATATGCTGTATAGGTTGGTCATAGCTTTTCTTCCAAGGAATAAGTATTTTTTAATTTCATGGCTACAGTCACCGTCCATTGTGATTTGGAGCCCAAGAAAATAAAGTCTGTCATTGTTTTCATTGTTTCCCCATCTATTTGCTATAAAGGGATGGGACCAGATGCCATGATCTTAGTTTTCTGAATGTTGAGTTTTAAGCCAACTTTTTCACTGTCCTCTTTCACTTTCATCAAGAAGCTCCTTAGTTCTTCACTTTCTGCCTTAAGTGTGGTGTCATCTGCATATCTGAGGTTGATCTTTCTCCTGGCAATCTTGATTCCAGTTTGTGCTTCATCCAGTCCAACATTTCTCATGATGTACTCTGCATATAAGTTAAATAAACAGGGTGACAATACAATATTGTATTTTAACACAATAATGTATTAAAAATGTGTTTTTGTTACATTTTTCCAACACAATATAATTAGTAGTGCATCAGATATCTGTTGTTATGTAACATACCATCGCAGAACTTCATGGTTTAAAACAATAAAGACTTATTTAGCTCATGAGTCATCGAGTCTCTTTGAGCCTGGTAGGTCTTGGCTGGCCGTGGTTATATAGCCACCACAGTCAGCTGGACAGACTGTTAATGGATGACTTTACTGACTCTCCATGGGCTCTTCCGTGTATTCTGGGCTTTCACTGGGGCCCAGAGTCAGGTGACTGACCCCTGACTCTGCTCCACTGGGTCTTTCAACTTCCAGGAGTCTAGTCTGGTCTTACTCAATATTGTTGTTAAAGAGAAAACCATGGGCTTTAAGACGTCACTTGTGCTAAAGCCCAGGATAATAAATCTCAGCTTAGTACCTGACCTATTGGCAATTTTAACCTACCCAGAAATGTAATCGACCAGTTGAGAGTTTTCTGGGCAGCATCAATGAAGTCATCTGTCACATGGATCCTCTCCATCCCCCTCAACACCCCATCTATGGAAGAAGATGCCTTCTGCATGATAAGACCTTGTCATTCCCTTACCTGATAAAATAAACTGTCCTAGTCTAAAAATAATTCTTTCTTGTCTTTTGCTAATAACTCCCTTGCTCCAAACTTCTCCCTATAAACACCTTCCACTTTGTACCGTGCCTTGTAGCACCCTTCTGTTTTCTAGGTGGGATATTTCCTGATTCATGAATTCCTGAATAAAGAAAATTAGATCTTCAAATTTATTTGGTTGAATTTTGTTTTTTAAACAAGTGGAGACTTCAGGTGTCCAAGAAAGCACAAAGAGATGTACAAGACCCACTGAGTCTGAAGTAGAAAGTAACATCATATCACTTGCCTCCCTTTCAAACAAAACCAGTCACTATACCAGTTCAAATGCAAGGAATAAAGAAAATGTATCTATCTTTTTCTGAGACCTTCAAAGACCCTCTGCAAAGAGCATGGACATAAGAAAACATGAACAATTGTGGCTACTTTTCCAGTCTTCCACAAGTGGCCTTACATATTTGTAGAGAAACTATTAGCTAAAATTTCCTTAGTAACCTATTGCTCTGGGGTTTTATTTAAGAAACCAATAAGTTATTGTTTATCTCATCATAATATTATAAATAATTTTTTATATAAAATTTCCAGTTGCTTGCATATAATTTCACTCTTCTGCTATCCCTGTGACATACTTTAACAATTTGTACCCTTAGGTTTTGTTTCCTCTGGATGTTAGTAAACTTCAAAAAAATGCATTCAATGCTACCCTAATGCAGCAGTTCATTGAATTTCAGTACTAGTCAACTTCTACCAAGGTCATCTTGAATCAGCTTCTGCTTTGACAGGAATCTATTAGCATCAAGAAACATTAAGCAATTAATTACTACATTTTAAGTTTGGTTCTTTTCATTTTTCTCTGCTTACATATTAAAAAATGGAAACATATATCAAACCTTACAGTTATGAATTAGAATGGCTTTCCTAGTAGATGACTTATTCATGCTGAAGTGATTAACCTTTCATTAAAACTTGATATAAAATTCTTCCCCCATATATCTGTGATTTTTACTAAAGTCCCAAAGGAAAATACATCAAACATAAGACAGCTTGGTTTTTAAACACTTTTGCAACTTGGAGACTCAGAAAATCTTGGATTTTCTAAAATCTCCACTATGCCATCTACATTATGATAGAAGGAAGCTGGTTGCATAAATGAGCACATACTCTCTTGAACTGTGTGGTATTACCTACCTTCAGGAGAGAGACACGACATTAACTAGGATGCTGTCCTATATTCCCATGTCAATCTAAGGAGAGGCATGAGACAATTTTTTATTTGGGTAGAATATTTTGTTTTGAATCAATGTAAAGCATAACTTTGTAGAACTCTTCACAACACCTCTGTGGCATAATTGACACATATTGCATATGGGACCCATTTTTTAGGAACTAGATATAAATGCGATGTAACAATTTGTGTGATTCAGAGAAGTTATGTGTCTTTATCCAAAGGAGCCTTTCAAGCATCTACCTATTTATTCCTTCAGATCCTCACAGGTTGTGGTGCTCTGATCACAGCATAGCTGTTAACTAATAGCGTCATCACCTTTATCTTGTCTTCTGCTTTGACTCTGCTTATCTTTGATAAAATTCATTCTAAAGACCTACAAACTCCCCAGCTAATAGTTCAGTGTGTTAAAGATATTCAGGGCTGTCTGCACGGATGTTAAGTTGTTTCTGTAGCTGGTGCCAGGGCAATGCTGGTGACATCTGATGATGTTCACTAGAGGGCTATCAGGTCAACAATAGGCTGCTATGAATTTGCTTCACTGATAGGAACAAAAGCCTTTCCCCTCTCCTATAATCAGTTGTATTTGTACAAACAAAGCTATCTTAAATGCCAGATTTTAGAAAATTTTCATATTGTATTGGCATTGTATAAACAACTCCAAAAAGTAAAACCTCAACTCTGTTCTCTCTCTGCCCTCCCTGACTCTTCCTGCTCCTCAAACTTCTTTACATTTATGAGCTTGGGCCTGAGAACAATCTGAGTTTGGAAAAAAAAAATATGCTGTACTAGAATATGATAACTGATAACCAATGTTAAGTGAAGAAACTAATAGATACATGTTTTACTTTCTGGTTAATTCCCTAGGCTTTACCTGTAGTAGAAGATAGATGACTTCAGTTCAGTTCAATTGTTCAGTCATGTCCGATTCTTTGTGACCCCGTGAATTGCAGCATGCCAGCCCTCCCTGTCCATCACCAACTCCCGAAGTTCACTCAAACTCACGTCCATCGAGTCAGTGTTGCCATCCAGCCATCTCATCTTCTGTTGTCCCCTTTTCCTCCTGCCCCCAATCCCTCCCTGCATCAGAGTCTCTTCCAATGAGTCAACTCTTCACATGAGGTGGCCAAAGTACTAGACTTTCAGCTTTAGCATCATTCCTTCCAAAGAACACCCAGGACTGATCTCCTTTAGAATGGACTGGTTGGATCTCCTTGCAGTCCAAGGGACTCTCAAGAGTCTTCTCCAACACCACAGTTCAAAAGCATCAATTCTTTGGCTCTCAGCCTTCTTCACAGTCCAACTCTCACATCCATACATGACCACCGGAAAAATCATAGCCTTGACTAAATGGACCTTTGTTGGCAAAGTAATGTCTCTGGTTTTGAATATGCTATCTAGGTTGGTCATAACTTTCCTTCCAAGGAGAAAGCATCTTTTAATTTCATGGTTGCAATCACCATCTGCAGTGATTTTGGAGCCCCCAAAATAAAGTCTGACACTGTTTCCACTGTTTCCCCATCTATTTCCCATGAAGTGATGGGACCAGATGCCATGATCTTCGTTTTCTGAATGTTGAGCTTTAAGCCAACTTTTTCACTCTCCTCTGTTACTTTCAAGAGACTTTTTAGCTCCTCTTTGCTTTCTGCCATAAGGGTAGTGTCATCTGCATATCTTAAGACAATCTAAATAAGCTTTGGGAGTGTATAACTTTTTACTCGTCTTGATAATAAAAATTACTTTAAACTTTATGGAAATTATTGAGACAACATACCATCAGTAATTTTTTCCACCTTATTGAGAGGTAATTGACATAAGACATAGCTTAAGTTTAAGGCGTAAAATGTGATGATTCAATATACTTACATACTGGGAAATGATAACCACAATAAGGTTGATTAACACATTCATCACCACATATACACAATTTTTGTGTACATGGTGAGAATATTTAAGTTTTAGTTGTTTAACAACTTTCAAGTATGTAATACAGTGTTATTAACTATAGTCACTTTTCTGTACATTAAAGCCCCAAGACTCATTCATCTTATAAAGAAGTGTGTATCCTTTGTCCAACACCTTTTCCCCCATCTCTAGCCACTGGCAACCACTGCTCTTCTCTTTGTTTTGATGATTTGGCCATTAATAACTTTTTAAGATGCTAGCATACATGGCAGGAGATTCCCTCTGACATACAAAGTGAATAATGAGGCTAAAATTACTGGTTTCTCACTGCTATTAAAAAAAAAAAAAAAACAGAAGCAGTAGAGAGGTAAAAGCGTCTTTAAGTCAAGTTGCAATTCCCAGCTATAGAATGCACTCAATAAAGCATAGAATTTTGTATGAAATGAATGAGGAAAGATAACTGGTTCACTCTCAAGAATTGAACATGAATGCTAGTCTGGAAATGTGCCAGGCAATGGGAACACAGTAAAGTGCAAAATGGATATGATTAATGCACTTTGTGTCCATGTATATTAACAATAGAGACAGATATTAATCAAAATATTTTGAATATCTGAATATACTTAATATAAACGGAAAGAGCATGCACAATAGAAGTGACTAACTATGTGACAAGGATTAAACACAGTCAGTAGAGCTGGGAAAGATGTAGTACATATCTGCTATTTGTCCAGCAGTGCTCTCTTCCATATGGGCACATGCCTTACCCATTAAACACAGTGAATGGTCAAATATGTGGCTGTATGTCTTAAAGTGGACTGGATTTCTCAGGTATCACGACTGGTAAAGAACCCACCTGTCAATACAGGAGACACAACAGACGTGGGTTCAATCCCTGAATTGGGCATGGAGGACATGGCAAACCACTCCAATATTCTTGCCTGGAGAATCCCATGGACAGAGGAGCCTGGTGGACTACAGTCCATGGGGTTACAAAGAATTGGACATGACTGAGCAAATAAGGGCAGAAGGCAATGGCACCCCACTCTAGTACTCTTGCCTGGAAAATCCCATGGGCGGAGGAGCCTGGTGAGCTGCAGTCCACGGGGTCGCTGGGAGTCGGGCACGACTAAGCAACTTCATTTTCAATTTTTACTTTCCACTTTCATGCATTGGAGGAGGAAATGGCAACCCACTCCAGTGTTCTTGCCTGGAGAATCCCAGGGACGAAGGAGCCTGGTGGGCTGCCGTCTATGGGGTCGCACAGAGTCGGACATGACTGAGGCGACTTAGCAGCAGCAGCAGCAGAGCAAATAAGGATGGCACACACAGCGCTGTGTGTATGTTAATCCTAAACTCCTCATTTTGAGCGTCCCTGGTAGTTCTTCAGTGGTAAAGAATCTGCTTGTCAATGCAGGAGACATGAGTTCAATCCTGGGCTGGGAAGACCCCCTGAAGAAGGAAATGGCAACCTTCTCCAGTATTCTTACCTGGAAAATTCTGTGGATAGAGGAGCCTGGTGGGCTGCAGTCCAGGGGGTTGCACAGAGTCAGATACAACTGAAGCGACAGCACATTCACATTCACCTGAAGTGGGATAGTCAGAAATTCTCTGAATTGTTTCAAATATAATTGAGATTAAATTAAAATACTTTTTTAATGTTTGATAGTGAATCTGTGAGCATATAAACCCAGAAAATCCTGTGGTTCCTTGGAACATGAAGAATGACTTATGCCCTAGAAGAGAATAAAATTAACATTGAGACATGAGGCTGATTCTGTAAATGTCAAAAACCACAAACTGAATTCAACTCCAGTTAATGGTATGAAATACCACCGCTGGTGTGATGCAGGAAGGCTGGAAGGGTGCTTGCTGTTGGGCTGAGAGGTGGATATATATGAAGGACCAAGTCTCTCCTTCCCTGGTCTCTCTAGCGCCCTCTCTGGTAAAGCCTAGTAAATGATATACTCTGGAAGCAAAGATGTTTACTCATGAAATAGCTCCAGCATCTTCAAGCTGAATATATGACAAAAACTTAACAACTGTATCAGTCCTGTAACTATTTTAGCAATTGAGTAAATCATATTACATCCTCTTAAAAGCAAAATACTAGGCCCAGGCTATTTTACAACATGATTCTAACAATCAAAGAATTAAACTCTGCTACAGGAAAGATAAGAAAGTTATTCCTACCACTTGACTTAAGTTGAAATAATCTGGATAGTAAGATAAGACAATATCAATATAGGGAAAAAAATCACAGATCTAAATCTCACTAAAAAGAAAAAAAAAATGACATTGGGGGAGAAGCCAGGGCAAGAAGTCAGTGTCAGAATAATGGGTCTTGCTGGCTCTGAGCTCAAATTAGAAACCAATAGTTTTACAAATCAATATTTTTCCACATTAGGGTTCAGACTGATTTTATGTCACTGACAAAAAAGTCTTGTTAATAAAAAAAAAAATTGGTGTCTACAAATATTGCATGTGACATCATGAAACGTGAGGGTGGTTGTACAAAGTGGAGGGAGGTTGTCAATGTTTCCCTGGACAGAACTGTGGGGAGCTGTTGATGCTTGCTGTAAAGAAAAGGTCATTTAAAGTAGATACTTTAAAATACAAAGTTTTAGCATGAAATAATTTACCTGTTGATGAGAGTGTTGTGAGTGATTGATGGAAACATTTCATAATACGCCTTTGTTAGCTAATTCTTCAAACATTATTAAGGTGAAATGGAAAAGAAGCAAGAATGTATCCAAGTAAGAGGATCTGAATGATTTGGATGATCTAGACAGAAAATGTTCTTTCTATGGTTGTAAGCAATTCTGACAACTTTGTAGACAGTTGTCTTTCCCTGCTTTCCCAAGTCATCCCCCGACTTCCCCTTCCCTTTATTACTAGTTTTAGGGGAGGAAGGATTTGCTTGTCTCTTTGATGAAATTAAAAAAAAAAAAGAAGAAGAAGAAATACCGGAAAAAGAAAACTTCTATCACTTTCTTTTATAGTTATGTTTTGGGATCTATTTTCAATCAATATTTATGTGGCATAGACAATGCCTTTTTTCCATCTGATTAACCTAAAGTTTAGTACTATAGTAGAAAGGTGATTATAGCATTTCTTCATGCAAATGAGTTTCGACTCCTGGGCATGTAATAAAAAGCATGGCTAATACATGCAGAAGTCACTAGGCCTCATACACTGTTTTAAGAGCTTTATTTATATTGACTTATTTAATATTAACAGAAACCTATATGGTGAGTGCTATTGTTATTTCTATTTTTCAGAAAAGCACACCAAGGTCAAATGGGTAAAATAAATTTCACAAAGACAGAGCCAATAGATGTTGCAGCCAGGATTCAGGAATTTCAAGTCAGTAGTTCATGCATATAAACACTATCATACATAGAAATCCAAAAACATGTCCATGTTATAGTGTGAAATTGCTTCCCAGGTGGCTCAGACAGTAAGAGAATTTAACTGTAATGCAGGAGTCCTGAGTTTGATCTCTGGGGTAGGGAGATCCCCTGGAGAAAGGAATGGCTATTCACTCCAGTATTCTTGCCTAGAGAATTCCATGGACAGAGGAACCTCATGAGCCACAGTCCATGGGGTCACAAACAGTCAGACACAACTGAGAAACTAACACTTTACAGTGTCAAAATGCTTTAATTAATTATTTCTCCCTTGTCCCACTTTTAAATCAATTGAGAAGTAAAGTAAAACTGAAAGTCGCTCAGTCGTGTCCGACTCTTTGCGACCCCATGGACTATGCAGTCCATGGAATTCTCCAGGCCAGAATACTGGAGGGGGTAACCTTTCCTTTCACCAGGGGATCTTCCTAACCCAGAAACTGAGCCCAGGTCTACACATTGCCAGTGGATTCTTTACCAGCTGAGCCACAAGAGAAGCCCCAAAATACTGGAGTGGGTAGCCTATCAATTCTCCAGCAGATCTTCCTGACCCAGGAATAAAACTGGGGTCTCCTGCATTGCAAGCAGATTCTTTACCTACTGAGCTATCAGGGAAGTCCCTGAAAAGTAAATATAGCACTCAGTTCAGTTCAGTCACTCAGTCGTGTCCGATTCTTTGCAACCCTGTGAATCATAGCAGGCCAGGCCTCCCTGTCCATCACCAACTCCCGGAATTCACTCAAACTCATGTCCATTGAGTCAGTGATGCCATCCAGCCATCTCATCCTCTGTCATCCCCTTCTCCTCCTGCTCCCAATCCCTCCCAGCATCAGAGTCTTTTCCAATGAGTCAGCTCTTCGCATGAGGTGGCCAAAGTACTGGAGTTTCAGCTTCAGCATCAGTTTTTCCAATGAACAGCCAGGACTAATCTCCTTCAGAACGGACTGGTTGGATCTCCTTGCAGTCCAGGGGACTCTCAAGAGTCTTCTCCAATGCCACAGTTCAAAAGCATCAATTCTTTGGCACTCAGCTTTCTTCACAGTCCAACTCTCACATCCACACATGACCACTGGAAAAACCATAGCCTTGACTAGACGGACCTTTGTTGGCAAAGTAATGTCTCTGGTTTTGAAAATGTTCTCTAGGTTGGTCATAACTTTCCATGCAATGAGTAAGCGTCTTTTAATTTCATGGCTGCAATCACCATCGGCAGTGATTTTAGAGCCCCCCAAAATAAAGTCTGACACTATTTCCACTGTTTTCCCATCTCTTTCCCATGAAATGATGGGACCAGATGCCATGATCTTCGTTTTCTGAATGTTGAGCTTTAAGCCAACTTTTTACTCTCCTCTTTCACTTTCTTTAAGAGGCTTTTTTGTTCCTATACACTTTCTGCCATATGGGTGGTGTCATCTGCTTATCTGAAGTTATTGATATATCTCTCGGCAATCTTGATTCCAGCTTTTAGGTAGAAACAAAAATACCTATCTTGCTCTTGGAAAAGCTGCATTAAAGTATCTCATTTGATCTAAATTATAGATGGTCTACTTACTACTTTCTTCCTTGCATTGATCCTCTCCTACCCAGTTATAAAGAACAGAACAACTGGATGTTTTCCTGGGAAGAGGAAGGGCTTAGCAAATCAATTGTTTCTGCTGTCATTAGTATCATACTACCTTTATTTTCTACTTCTGAAAGGTGGGGAGGATTGTCTTGTTTGTCATTGTTGTGAAAGCCATAACAATAATCATTGTGCTTCCTTTTGTTGAATATTCCAAGAGCTCTTGGAATTTTATCTAGTTATTTACTTTATTGAACTATGCTCCCCAAGTCAGTAGGTGCCCAATATGTTACTGGAGAAGAATGGAGAAGTAGCTCCAGAAGAAATGAAGAGGCTCAGCAAAAGTGAAAATATCTCCAGTTTTGGATGTGATTAGTGGTGGAAGCAAAGTCTGATGCTGTAAAAAAAAAAAAAATTGCATAGGATCCTGGAATGTTAGGTATATGCATCAAAGTAATTAGAAGTGGTCAAATGAGACGGTAAGAGTGAACATTGACGTTTTAGGAATCAGTGAACTAAAATGGACTGGAATGGGCAAATTAACCCAGATGACCATTATGTCTACTACTGTGGCAAGAATCCCTTTCCAATTCCATCTCTTCCCTGCCTCCCCTACCTTGGTAACCACCATTTTGTTCTCTGTGTCTGTGAGTCTGTTTCTGAACTGTAGATATGCTCATTTATATCATATTTTAGATTCCACAAATAAGTGATATCATGATATTTGTCTTTCTCTGTCTGACTTAATTCACTTAGTATAATAATCTCTAGGTCCAATAATGCATATGGCATTATTTCATTCTTTGTTGTGGCTGAGTAATATATGTACTGTATCTTCCTTATGACTGGAAATGTATACTTTTCTATCATTATAATATTATTATTATTGATAATTTAGATAATATCTGACATCTATTGTTTCAGATCTAGCATACTGGAGCTCTTAATTAAGTATTTGAATTTTACAATCATCCTCCGTGTCTTACATTTTCTGTTATATTTTAAATTCTGTTTTTCTCTTGAAGCTGGAGAAGAAAATGGCAACCCACTCCAGTATTCCTGCCTGGAGAATCCCATGGACAGAGGGGCCTGGCATGCTACAGTCAATGGGGTCGCAGAGTCAGACACAACTGAGCAACTCACTCTTCTTCTTCTTTGAAGCTATGCTCTGTTAAAATTTCTAGCTAATGTAATGCTTTTTTTCCTCCTGATATACTCCTTTATTATTATTAAAATTTAAGCAAGTGCATTTTTAATTGCTGAGTACATAGAAAATGTCTTTACTATAGAAGGTTAGCATTTAGACTAAAATTAAAATATGTGATAAGAATATGGTGCTTTTGTAACAAAAACCTAAAATGTGTGGTACTTGTTTAGTACTCAGTAAGCAGAGAGGAAAAAGACACCAAAATAAGGAATTCTCATGTGCCTCTTTATACTACCAAAGTGTTTGGTAAATTGTCTCCTATGACAACTTGAAAAAACATCCATCTAAGAAGTTCGTAGCTTTCTGGGAAGCAGTTGGAATGACCCACAATATTAATGTGCATTAAATATCCCTAGCTGCTTTTAGAAAAATATTTCAAGAAAACGATGATCTTAAATCAAATTTGGACCATTTACTGAGAGTGAAAGGCATGAAGTCTAGAGATGCATAAAGTAGGTATTTGCTCCTGCCGCATCACATATAAAACAATGGGTCAAAAACATAATAACAAAAACAAACAAAAAGATTGGCAAAAGGGAAGACTGAAATCAAACAGCAGTTCCTGTTCCACAGCAATAATAAAATGAGCTGGCAGACTTTGAAAACCTCTTTGACCTGGCAGTGGAGCAAGTGCTTAGTGCATTTGTTTCCCATTTCAGCTGTTACAAATTTCTAAAAAATTAGTGGCTTAAAACAATAAAATTTATTAGTTTACAGTTTTGAGTAACTTATCCAATGTTAATAACAATATTTACACCAAGTAAAACACTGCTTCTCATGGAATTCTTGAAGACCTCACACCAAGAGCTCTCATTTAAGATGAGTCTCAATCCTGCAGCAAAGATCATATTGAAAAAATGTATCTCCTTCTAAGTCAAGTCTATTATTTTAGGTAATTTTATTATAACTACCAATAAAGTAGATCATTAGAGATATAAGACAATTAATAAAGCAGGCTTAACAGCTCTGTTCCAAACAGAACATTGTGCTTAGTTACTAATCCATGCTACCTGAAACCTATTAATTTATTTTGTATAACTATATGGCTAATGACCCCAAACCTGTTTTGAGTAAAAGGACTCAGGTTTTCAAGTGTACATCTGAAGTAACAAGCTGTTAAAAATACATCTTAAATGTCCTCCAACATCTATCCTTGTCAAAACAAAAAATGGCAAGGAAGACCTCTAAGAGGCTGTGGATGACAATGGATAAAAGGATTTGTCCCAAAGTACAGGAGCAGGATATTGAGAAGGGGGTAGACAGAATATTGAGAAGGGGGATAGGCTGAATATTGGCAAAGATGTTCAAATTCTAAAAACTCAAGAACCTGTGAATTTTATACCATAAAAGGAAGTTTGCTGATGTATCTATTAATAGATTATCTGGATGGGGCCAATGGTCTTACCAGAGGAAGGAGGAAGGCTCCAGAGTCAATAGTAGGGTATATAATGGGAGCAGAAAAATCACAGGTTATGTGGTGCTGGCAGGGAACCATGACTCTAGAAACATCTAAAAGTCTCTAGAAGCTAGAAAAAACTGAGGGGTCAAATGCCTCCCTAAAAGCTCTAGAAGAAATTAGCCTTGCTGACACCTTGTCAGAAGAAGCAACTTCTGACATCCAAAGCTGTAATGCGAATAAATTTGTATTGTTTTAAGTCACTAAGTTTGTTGAAATTTGTTATAGTCGTAAAAGGAAGTTAATATACTAAGGAACACACCACTGCCAGGCCAAGAAGTCTTTCACATCCTGCTCAGCTGGGTTTTATCTTTATTGTCGACCAGGAACTGCTGTGTAATTTCAATTCTTCTTTTGGCCAAATTTGAGCTTGTTTGTTTTTGCTATCCTGTCCTGATTCCATTATTTCATATTTGATGGGTAAAAGCAAATACTTTTCAGTCTATATTCTCAAAACTATAGGCAGTCAAGTCTTGACCTGCTGCAAAGAACAATGCATCACATAAGGATTCTAGATTTTTGCTAAATAAAAGTCTGGATAAATCCTGAGAAAGGGAATAATTCTGTGTTTGAGGTGTGAAAAAATTATTCTCATGGATTTCTACATATATATAAGATTGCTTATAGTTACCTCCCCAAATCTAGTATTCTCTTTTTCCAGGGCACATACATTCCTAGCTGGGGACTATATTTTTGTTTCCCCACCTTTAGATGTGTGGGCATTTGATTAAACTGTTACCAATAAATAGGAACAGAAAGCAAATTTGACTCCATAGAAGGAAATCACTGCCTAAAATGGTTTATATTATATGACAACTTGGAGAGTGTCTTTGGATGAAGTTGACACTTGAATTTGTGAGCTTTGATTAACTATTAGTTTGGCCTGTGTAATCTGGTTGGGCCTCTTCCAATCAGTTAAAACCTTTTATTATTATTTTTCTTTACTTTTTTTTTTTTTTTTTCTTTTGGCTGCCTCAGTTTTTCATTGCAATAGGTGGGGTTTTCTCTTGTTGCAGTGCAAGTGCTTAGTCACCCCATGGCATGTGGGATCTTAGAACCTGTGACCCCTGCATTGGAAAGTGGATTCTCAATCAATGGACTATCAGGGAAATCACATTAAAGAATTTAATAGAGCAAAATATTGGCTTCCCACAAGCAAGAGATAAATCTCCTGCCGGCATCCTCAGACTTCATGGCACTGTTGGCTCCCCTGAGTCCCACGGGACTTAGCCCTACAGCTAGATCGCATCATTTGGCTCACCTAAAAATTGAGCCTGTATGCCTACACTGTAGATTTGAACTTGCCAATCTCCATAATGGTGAGAGATTATGGAGATTATTTCATATGATAAGTCTCTTTCTATATGCATACAAATATAATTGGTCTGTTTCTCTGGAGACAACCCTAATATGCAGCCTGGAACTACTCATCTTTCCTCTCTATTTAAACTAGAACACAGACACTTTCATGATTAAGCATAGAAGTTGAAGGTGAAAATAAAGTTTTAGAGAATTTAGTATAGCACATAGTCCAGTTAATATGCATTGTGTCCCGCACACTTCTTTCAAGATAGAGCAATAACTTATTTCCTCTCCTCATTATCTGTATTTGTAATTAAGAGTATAGCACTGTTTTTTGTTTGTTTGTTTACTTTATCTCTCTATTGCCTATATTGTGTCTGAATATAATTATTTATGAATGATATACGGGTGATTTATTTTTCCTGAGAATCTCAATATATGAAAATTTTTCTACTGTATCCACCCTAAGTGGGGGGAATAAAAAAGAAAAGACTGGCTGAAAATACTCTTAGCTCACAGTTTAGTTTTCCTTAAGATTTCAATCCCATAAAATAGAAGAATCAGCTACATATGCACACCGTGTTACTATCTTGGAATCAAACAGAAAGTTCACTGGTAGCATGGGGGACATTTAAGGCTTCCCCAATGGCTCAGCAGATAAAGAATTCATCTGCAGTATGGGAGAAACAGGAGATGTGGTTTCAACCCCTGGGACCAGAAGATCCCTTGGAGGAGGAAATGGCAACCACTCCAGTATTCTCGCCTAGGAAAATTCCATGGACAGAGGAGAGGGGTGGGCTAAGTCCAAAGGGTTGCAAAGAGTTAGACATGACTGAGCATAAGCACAGATGGAGGAACGTCTATGTGCTGTGTGTGCTTAGTCACTCAGTCATGTCTGACTCTGTGACTCATAGACTGTAGCCTGCCCAGCTCCTCTGTCCATTGGATTCTTCAGGCAAGAATACTGGAGTGGGTTGTCATGCCGTCCCAGAGATCAAACCCAGGTCTCCCACATTGCAGGTAGATTCTTTACCATCTGAGCCACAAGGGAAATCCAAGAATACTGGAGTGGGTAGCCTATCCCTTCTCCAGGAGATTTTCTCAATCCAAGAATTGAACTAGGATCTGCTGCATTGCAGGCAGAATTCTTACCAGCTGAGCTACCAGGGAAGCCCAGAAGCATCTTTGAAGTGAATATATTAGGTTGGTGCACAAGTCATTGCAGTTTCAGATCATGAATGTTAAATCATTGTAACTATGCTTAGACATATCTTTATTAATCAAAATAAGCTCCATTACAATCAAAGTTTTTTTTTTTGCCAATGAGAATTAACTTTGTTTATTTATGTAGCGTAAAAATACATGCTTCAGGATTCAATGAGCTCTTTGAAAGTCTTTTCAGCCTCCTGTTGGTTTAGAAGCATTATCCCTGCAAAAAGTTGTTGAGATGCTTGAAAAAGTGGTTATCAGTTGGCAGGAGGCTAGGTGAGTATGGTGGATGAGGCAAAACTTCATAGACCAATTAGTTCAACTTTTGAACTCTTGATCCTGTGACATCCAGTTGGTCATTGTCCTAGAGAAGAATTGGGTCCTTTCTGTTGCAGTTTAAAGTTCATCTCATTGATTTGCTGAGCATACTTCTCAGATGTGATGCTTTTACCAAATTCAGAAAGCTGTAGTGGATCATGACCAACAACCAGTGACCATGACCATTTTGAGGTGCAAGTTCGGCTTTCAGGAGTGCTTTGGAGCTTCTTAGTAGAGTCACTACGCTGATCTTCACCAGCTATCATATAAAATCCACTTTTCATCCCATGTCACAATCCAATTGAGAAATGGCTTGTTGTTGCATAGAATAAGAGAAGATCACACTTCAAAATGACAACTTTTTTGATTTGCATTGAGCTCATGAAGCATCCACTTATTGAGTTGTTTCACCTTTCTACTTTGCTTTAAAGGCTAAATGGTCATAGAATGGTCAATGTGGAGTTCTTCAGCAATTTTTTGTGTAGTTGTAAGAGGATCGGCTTTGATGATGGCTTTCAGTTGGTCATTGTCAACCTCCAATGGCCTTCCACTGTGCTCTCCATCTTCAAGACTCTTGTCTCCTTTGCAAAACTTTTTGAACGACCACTGCATCATATGTTCATTAGCAGTTCCTGGTCCAAATGTGTTGTTGATGTTGTAAGTTGTCTCTGCTACTTTATGACACATTTTGAGTTTGAATAAGAAAACTGGCAGAATTTTCTTTTTGTCTAACAACATTTCCCTAGTCTAAAATAAATAAAAATGCAAGTAATGCCTCTACAATAAAAATAAAGCAAGAAATGCAGATCAAAATGATGTATAACATAAACCCCATTTATTAAAGAATGTATTCCAATATCAAATGACAAAATTCAGCAATGCAAAACCACAATTATTTTTCCACCAACATAAAATAGATTTATGGATTCAATATTTGCCACTATTTATTTATATCAACAATTTTGAAGTTGGTAAACACTCTTAGCAAATGTTACTGTTTTTCTGACTTTCCATCCTGGTGTCTCCACGGGTATTTTTATAACCATTTGAGATCTATTTTAATTGCAAATCTAAAGCAACAAAGTAGGATCCCAGAAGATCAACAACTTGTATTTAGTCTTTCTGGGCTATAGGGACTACTTTTTTACTAAAACGTAACATGTTTTAAAAATATTCTATGACAAGTAGAGTGCTTCTGAGGTTTGAAGTGCTAGTCTACAATGATATTCATGTTGTAAAGGTGTATGGAAGAGATATAGGAAGTTCTAATAATATATCACCAATAGTATCTCCACTTTATATCTGTTATACATTATACTAAATACTGTAAGAAATATGTATCACATATTTTACCAGTGTATGTGTGTAAGTGAATTTATTTTGTTTTCTTTAGATATTTCTGAAAGATATTTTAGAATCTATTCAGAACAAATAAAATAAGTTAATTAATTTCAAAAAGCAAAAATGCAAATCATTATAATTATATATATGAAACTGAGCAGGACCCTGTGGGACCTTTCCAGGGACAGACCCCAAACATATACTTCACCTCCTGTTTATAGGAGAACTTTAGCTTCCTAGGTCTTTCCTGAGGTCCAAAAAAAACACATTTAATCAGAGAAGTGAGAAAATACAAAAATAAAGGAAAGTAGTCCAGATAGAACAAAATAATAATAGCTTAGATATAAAATAAAGTCAAGGAACTTTGGTTTCTTTTCAAGGGCTATAGATTATATTTTCAGTGATGTCGTTGAGTTGTTTTGAAGATAGTGAAACAATCAATAGGCGGAAGAAGATAGCTCTATGATGACCATGAGCATCTAGCTGTCAGACCAGCTAGAGCCAAAGGTTTGAAGATGCTGAATCCTGTGACCTCACCTGTTGCCTCAACATCAATCAAACAGGGAACTGAACACAAACTGAACAGACACCCTGTGACATTTTCCCTCAAACTGTTATTTAAAAAATTAAAAAACAAACAAACAAACAAACAAACAAAAACCGCGTCCCTGAAGTCACTGGGGAGTTCAGGGCTTTGGAACACAAGCTGTCACTTGGTACCAACAATAAATGCTATACATTCCCTCATCACAACTCAGTGTCGGTAGGTTGGTTTTGCTCTGTGTCAGGTCAGTGGACCAGGTTTGGTCTGATAACATATACTGACATAATTTGAATTCTAGCTCAGGACCTATTCGCAAAGGAAATATAAATTTGATACAAATACTTATTTTCCAGGATAAATATTATGCAAACATTTGGGGGCTCAGATTAAATATACATTAGATATAGGAAATCTGTTAGTAACAAGTTATTTTTTTCTTGTTACATGAAAGGGCATCAGTATCAAATATTAAAATATTTTAAAATATCACCAAATAAATATCAAAATAGCAAATATTGAAAAGAACACTGTCAGCAGATCAAATTACACATTGGGGATAATAATCTTCTAAGCATTTTATGAAGTTTCTAGGCATTTTTATAACTCAAAGAGTTCAAATGCAAACTTGTGACTAGTGTAAATATGCCCAAATTTTGTATAAGGAAGTAAATTATGTTTAAATTGGAAATACTGATATCGCTGTTCCACACATGTTCTTAAGTATCAAAAACATATTAAATATTTTAAAATTTTTGACATATTTAGGTTCTTATTCTAAGCATGATAATATAATTTTTGAAATAATTATTTTTATATTGTATAGATAAAGTATAGCAAAATAGAAATGGATGAATAATTGCAATGATTTTTAATTTTCCACACCATTATCTATATTTCAAAAAAGTAGGTTGGTTAATAAATGATATTTATAAATTAAATACATCCCCAAATCACTTTGCATTATATAACATGTCAAGGAGAATTTGTTAAATGTGTTAATAATGTTAAATATACATTCAGGAGAAGGAAATGGTAACCCAGTATTCTTGTCTGGAGAATCCCAGTGACAAAGCAGCCTGGTGGGTTATAGTCCATTGCATCATAAAGAGTCAGACATAACTGAAGTGACCTAGCACCAATGCATATATACATATATATATATGTTAGTTTTAATATAGATCTTAAAGATACAATGTCATGATGTCTTAAAATAATTGCTTCTCACAAAAACTATCAGAGAATTTATATTGATATGTACAAATATGCAGCTGAGATATCTAGAGGGAGTTAAAAATTAGGATAAATTTAAATTTGTACTCATCATTCACTTACTTGGACTCTATTTACTTTGGTATAAAATATCATTCATTACATGACAGAAAAACAAGAGTTGTAGTTGGTTTGAAATTATCATTAAGAAGTATGTTTTGGGGAGGGGGGTGGGAGGGGGGTTCAGGTTTGGGAACCCATGTACACCCGTGGTGGATTCATGTCAATGTATGGCAAAACCAATACAGAATTGTAAAGTAAAATAAAAAATAAATAAATTGAATATGCTAAAAAAAAAAAAGAAGTATAGATTTTTACTTAAGTATTTAAAAATAATTTGAAAAATTTGGCAAGCCTTTTCATTTTAAATTTAATATAATCTGTCCCTTTTAGATTTCTTGTATCAGCAGTTGAAGATTTTAAATATTTAATGAAAGTTGTAAGAAAAGTTATGCTCAGTTTTACTTTTAGTGGAAATCAATCAAAATCTAGACTCAAGTTTGCAACAAACAGAACTTTATTTTTTATTGTTGATGTTTTCAGTCATCATTTTAGGGATATAATTTGACAAGTTTTTAAAAAGTATAGCTCTTTCACCACCACCACAAGCAACATAATGAACATTTTCATCGCCTTAAGTTCACTTTTACTCCTTTGTAGCAAATCCCTACCTAACTCTTACAGCCTCTAGCAACCACTTGTTTGATTTCTGTCCTTATGATTTTGGCTTCCCATAAAATTATATATTGGGTTTCCCAGGTGGGTCAATGATGAAGAGCCCACCTGCAAAGCAGGTGACACAGGAGATTTGAAGATTTTATCCCTAGGTCAGGAAGATCCCTGGAGTTGGAAACCCATTCCAGTATTCTCAGCTAGAAAAAATGGAAGGAGGAGCCTGTTAGGCTACAGTCCATGGGGTCACAAAGAGTTGGATATGACTGAGCACACACAGAAAATCATATATATGGAATCACATAGTGTGTAGTTTTAATGACTGGCTTTTTATAAAGATTAAAAAAATCATTCTATGTTTTCACATTAAACTTTTATAATCTTTTAAATTTGTAATTTTGTTTAGGATTTCCTTTAGTGAGAACATACTATTAATGATATTTCCTCTCTTGTCTTCCCTTTTCTCTCCCTCCTCTCCTTCCTTTCATAATTTTTTCCTTCTTTCTTGCTTTTAATCCTTTTTTACTCCCCTCTCTCTTCCTGAGCTATTCCTTAATGATAAAAAAAAAAAAACAAAACTAAGTAATCAGGCAGTTATAACAATATTACATGTGAAATAGACAAAATCATGAAAATTTTTGCTCTTTCTCAGCAACTGATAAAACAGGTAATCAAAAAACTTGGTTATCTCCAGGAGATCTTAACAACAACAACCAATTTCACTTACTGACTTTCACAAATCATTACACTAACAAAATGCATTTTTTTAAGTGCACATTAATATTTATGAAATAGACAACATACTGGGCCACAACACAGGTCTACACAATTTCCAAAGCTTGAAATCTGACCCAGCATGGTTTTAAGACCACAGTAGATTAAATTAGAAAACAAATATATATTTAGGAAATCCCCAATGGTGAGAATTAATTTATACAAGTTTAATCAACTTATGTGTAAAGTAGTAATAACCAATGATTTAGACTATATGTTAAAATAAATGAAAGTTATAAAGTGAATGTTAAAAAATCTGTGAGATGTATCTGAGGTATAATTTAGAGGAAATTTTATAGTTTTAAATGCTGCATTAATTAAAAAGATATATTAAAACTAATGATATTTGTTTTACCAGCTGAAGGGAGAAATAAAACAGTAATTGAACCAAAGGAAAAAAAATAAGTTAAAAAAAATACATGTAAGAAAAGAAATTATGAATCAGTTCAGTTCAGTTCAGTCGCTCAGTCGTGTCTGACTCTGCGACCCCGTGAACTGCAGCACGCCAGGCCTCCCTGTCCATTACCAACTCCTGGAGTTCACTCAGACTCACGTCCATCGAGTCAGTGATGCCATCCAGCCATCTCATCCTCGGTCGTCCCCTTCTCCTCCTGCCCCCAATCCCTCCCAGCATCAAAGTCTTTTCCAATGAGTCAACTCTTCGCATGAGGTGGCCAAAGTACTGGAGCTTCAGCTTTAGCATCATTCCTTCCAAAGAACACCCAGGGCTGATCTCCTTCAGAATGGACAGGTTGGATCTCCGTGCAGTCCAAGGGACTCTCAACAGTCTTCTCCAACACCACAGTTCAAAAGCATCAATTCTTCGGTGCTCAGCTTTCTTCACAGTCCAACTCTCACATACATACATGACTACTGGAAAAACCATAGCCTTGACTAGATGGACCTTAGTCGGCAAAGTAATGTCTCTGCTTTTGAACATGCTATCTAGGTTGGTCATAACTTTTCTTCCAAGGAGTAAGCATCTTTTAATTTCATGGCTGCAATCACCATTGGCAGTGATTTTGGAGCCCCCCAAAATAAAGTCTGACACTGTTTCCCCATCTATTTCCCATGAAGTGATGGGACCAGATGCCATGATCTTCATTTTCTGAATGTTGAGCTTTAAGCCAACTTTTTCACTCTCCTCTTTTATTTTCATCAAGAGGCTTTTTAGTTCCTCTTCACTTTCTGCCATAAGGGTGGTGTCATCTGCATATCTGAGGTGATGATTGAGATTTCTCCCAGCAATCTTGATTCCAGCTTGTGTTTCTTCCAGTCCAGGG
Organism: Oryx dammah; assembly: GCF_014754425.2. NCBI lineage: Eukaryota > Metazoa > Chordata > Mammalia > Artiodactyla > Bovidae > Oryx > Oryx dammah. The sequence goes on from NW_024070196.1 coordinate 37,210,118, forward strand.
TTTCTCATGATGTACTCTGCATATAAGTTAAATAAGCAGGGTGACAATATATAGCCTTGATGTACTCCTTTTCCTATTTGGAACCTGTCTGTTGTACCATGTCCAGTTCTAACTGTTGCTTCCTGGCCTGCATACAGATTTCTCAAGAGGCAGGTCAGGTGGTCTGGTATTCCCATCTCTTTCAGAATTTTCCACAGTTTATTGTGATCCACAAAGTAAACTGAAAAACGGGAAGGAAAGTTAATAATCTAAGTTTTTAAAAAAATTAACATGAGAAGGACTAAATATGACAAATAAAGAACAAAAGAGAACAAAACAATTAATATCGGGAAACAAAGAAACAATGCCACCATAGATTCTACAGATATTAATGGATAATAAGACTATTATGAACATTTTTATTCTAATTAATTCAACAAATTTGATGAAATAAGTGAATTCATCAGTTCAATTCAGTTTAGTTGCTCAGTTGTGTCTGACTCTTTGCAATCCCATGGACTGCAGCAACCAGTTCTCCCTGTCCATCACCAACTCCCGGAGTTTAACCAAACTCATGTTCATTGAGTCACTGATGCCATACAATCATCTCATCCTCTGTTGTCCCCTTCTCCTTTAGCTTTCAATCTTTCCCAACATCAGGGTCTTTCCCAATGAGTCAGTTCTTCACATCAGGTGGCCAAAGTATTGGAGTTTCAGCTTCAACATCAGTCCTTCCAATGAACATTCGGGACTGATTTCCTTTAGGATGGACTGGTTGATTCTCCTTGCAGTCCAAGCGACTCTCAAGAGTCTTCTCCAACACCACACTTCAAAAGCATCAATTCTTCAGCCCTCAGCTTTCTTTGTAGTCCAACTCTCACATCCATACACGACTACTGAAAAAACCATGGCCTTGACTAGATGGACCTTTGTTGGCAAAGTAATGTCTCTGTTTGTTAAAAAGCTGTCTAGGTTGGTCATAACTTTCCTTCCAAGAAGTAAGTATCTGTTCATTTCATGGCTGCAGTCACCATCTGCAGTGATTTTGGAGCCCCCCAAAATAAAACTCTACCACTGGCTCCATTGTTTCCCCATCTATTTGCCATGAAGTAATGGGACTGGATGCCATCTTATTTTTCAGATCTTCGTTTTCTGAATGTTGAGCTTTAAGCCAACTTTTTCACTCTCCTCTTTCACTTTCATCAAGAGGCTCTTTAGTTCTTCTTCACTTTCTGCCATAAGGGTGGTGTCATCTGCATATCTGAGGTGATTGATATTTCTCCCGACTATCTTTCCAGCTTGTGTTTCATCCAGCCCAGCGTTTCTCATTAGGTACTCTGCATATAAGTTAAATCAGCAGGGTGACAATATACAGCCTTGATGTACTCTTTTCCTATTTGGAACCAGTCTGTTGTTCTATGTCCAGTTCTTACTGTTGCTTCCTGACTTACATACCTCTTGATTTCTCAAGAGGCATGTCTGGTGGTCTGGTATTCCCATCTCTTTCAGAATTTTCCACAGTTTATTGTGATCTACACAGTCAAAGGCTTTGGCATAATCAATAAAGCAGAAATAGATGTTTTTCTGGAACTGTCTTGCTTTTTGATGATCCCACAGATGTTGGCAACTTGACCTCTGGTTCCTCTGCCTTTTCTAAGTCCACTTTGAACATCTGGAACTTCACAGTTCATATATTGTTGAAGCCTGGCTTGAAGAATTTTGAGCATTACTTTACTAGCATGTGAGATAAGTGCAATTGTGAGATAGTTTGAACATTTTTTGTCATTGCCTTTCTTTGGAGTTGTAATGAAAACTGATCTTTTCCAGTGCTGTGGCCACTGCTGAACTTTCCAAATTTGCTGGAATATTGAGTGCAGCACTTTCACAGCATCATCTTTTAGGATATTAAATAGTTCAACTGGAATTACATCACTCTACTAGCTTTGTTTGGGGTAATCCTTCCTAAAGTCCACTTGACTTCAAATTCCTGGATGTCTGGCTTTAGGTGAGTCATCACACCATCGTGATTATCTGGGGCATCAAGATCTTCTCTGTACAGTTCTTCTGTGTATTCTTGCCACCTCTTCTCAATATCTTCTACTTCCGTTAGGTCCATACCATTTTTGCCCTTTATTGAGCCCATTTTTGCATGAAATATTCCCTTGGTATCTGTAATTTTCTTGAAGAGATCTCTAGTCTTTCCCATTTCTTTCCTCTATTTCTTTGCACTGATCAGTGAGGAAGGCTTTATCTCTCCTTGCTATCCTTTGGAACTCTGCATTCAAATGGGTATATCTTTCCTTTTCTCCTGTGTTTTTCATAAATTCCTCAGTAAAACAGTTACTCAGACTAACATAAATATAAGGAGAAATTCTAAGTACCTAAAAATATGTGAAATAAATTCAGCTTACAGTGAAAAACATCCCCAGAAAAAAGCCTCAAGACTGAGAAGTTTCCATGGGTGAATTCTATCAAATATTTTAAAAAAGAATGCTATCAATATTACACACACAGTTAAGAATTGGAGAGAAGGACACTTGCCAAATAACTACATGAGTCCAATACACACCTGCTTCCAAAGCTTGAGAAAAATTGCAAGAAAAAATTTCTAGAATAACATCATCATTAATGAAAAATGCAAATGCATCAAATTTCTGCAATATACTTCTGATAAACAATAAATTGATTATATCCCAGAAATGGAAGATTATTTAACTATGTCCATTGAATACACCACATTAATATACTGATGGAAACTATTAACACAATTAATTTCAGCAAGTGGAGAAAAGTATATTTGACAGTATTTTCAGCACCCTTTAATGATCAATACCTGAGAAAATTTTGAATAGAAATACTATCTCAAGTTGATACAAGGCATATACATAGAACTTCATCTAATACATAATAATGGGATATAGAACTCCAGGGACAAGACAATATGCCCTCTCATACCACTTCTACCTAATACTGTATTGGAACTATAACCCAGTAAAGCAAACAGTAAAATAACATTACTAAATACTGGAAAGAAAGAAAAAAACATTTCTCTAACTGAATTCAATATTAATTAGGTGTCAACAGTGAAGTTATAATCTAACCTAGCATAAAATTCATAGTGTTTACCATATGACACGATAGTATTCAAACCTTAGTGCTCAGTCACTCAGTCATAGCTTACTCTTTGTGACCCCATGAACTGTAGCCCACCAGGGTCTTCTGCCCATGTAATGTTCCAGGCAAGAACATTGGAGAGGTTTGACATTTCCACTCCAGGGTATCTTCTTGACCCAGGGATTAAGCCTGTATATCTTGTGTCTCCTGTATTTGCAGGCAGATTCTTTACCATTGTGCCACTTGAGAAGTCCAATTCAAATCCTATTTTTTTCTGTAAAAAGTTTAGTTGGAAAGGTATTTAAAAACGATAACCCTGTATGTGAGACAGCAAAAGAGACACAGATGTATAGAACAGTCTTTTGGACTCTGTGGGAGAGGGAGAGGGTGGGATGATTTGGGAGAATGGCATTGAAACATGTATAATATCATATATGAAATGAGTCGCCAGTCCAGGTTCAATGCATGATACTGGATGCTTGGGGCTGGTGCACTGAGAGGACCCAGAGGGATGGTATGGGGAGGGAGGAGGGAGAGGGGTTCAGGATGGGGAACATGTGTATACGTGTGGCAGATACATGTTGATGTATGGCAAAACCAATACAATATTGTAAAGTAATTAACCTCCAATTAGAATAAATACATTTATATTAAAAAAAATAAAATGTGTACTCATTCAGTTGTTATACCTGTCAAATAGGTTTAGTCAGGATGTTTAATTTTTGCATTTCATGTTGTATAATAGTGTGTTTCTATTACCTCCATAGTTACTATAGGACTGCAAATAGCATATGATTCCTGGAGCACAATTAAATGTCATGTGTGGCAACAAAATAACAAAATTCAATTAAGGTCTTATATGTTTAGGGACTGTCCTAACATATAATAACATATAAGAAACATATAAGAACATAAAACATATGTATATTTAGCATTAAGACATAAAGCATAGGGATATGATAAAGATTTCTAATATTTGTATTTTGATGAAAGAGAAGAGAAAAAAGAATTATGTAGAACACCCATCGTAATAAAGTGATTAGAAGAAACACATTTGGAAGGATATAAACAACCTCTCTTTGCCATATTCAAGTTGAATCAATGTCAAAACACATAATGTGGAATTCTTATTAATAATGACCTAAAATAATTTGTATAATAAGGAAATTATTAATAGAAAATTAAAAATCTCTAGTTTTAGTCTTTATAAGTTTTAGAAGACAGTAACTTGAGTGGATTCAAAACAGAGAATACATAAGGGGACACATCCAAAACATGATAATTGTTAAAATTTTACAAACATTATTTTCAATTATAAAAATTTGAAAATTTAACAATCATCTAGATGTATGTATTTGTGCTTTTGTATGTATTCACCAAAATTAAACACAAATACATAAAAGAGAATAAAAAAATGTGGGCAATATTTTATAATTTTTCCATTAAAAGCAACATGGAATCTTCAAGTATCTGTTTCCCAAGAATTCATTTTAACTACTTGTGAATTAACTTTCCTTTAAGTTCTGTTATTCATAACCATTTTACATATTGTCAATTATCCTTTGAAATATCTTTCAAAAAAATAATCATAGAGATTGCAAATCACATATGAAAAGATTGCTGAAAAGATGAGAAAAATTTGCATATAATTTAGTTATCATAAAAATGGCTAAGAGATTAGAGAAGAAGGCTGTGCTGCTAGATTTGCATACATATCAAAATTCAATATTCAGTTCAGTTCAATTGCTCAGTCCTGTCCAATTCTTTCCAACACCATGGACTGCAGCAAGCCAGGCCTCATTGTCCAGTACCAACACCTGTAGTCTACGCAAACACATGTCCATTGAGTCAGTGATGCCATCCAATCATCTTATCTTCTGTCATCACCTTTACCTCCTGCCTTCAATCTTTCCTAGCATCAGGGTCTTTTCAAATGAGTCAGTTCTTCACATTAGGTGGCCAAAGTATTGGAGTTTCAGCTTTAGCATCAATCCTTCCAATAAATATTCAGGACTGATTTACTTTAGGATGGACTGGTTGGATCTCCTTGGAGTCTTGACTCTTGGAGTCAAGAGTCTTCTCCAACACCACAGTTCAATAGCATCAGTTCTTTGATGCTCAGCTTTCTTTATAGTCCAACTCTCACATTCATACATGACTACTGGAAAAACCAAAGCTTTGACTAGATAACTAGACATATCTTTATTGGCAAAGTAATGTCATAGGTTTTAATATGCTATCTAGGTTGGTTATAACTTTTCTTGCAAGGAGCAAGTGTCTATTAATTTCATGGCTCCAGTCATCATCTGCAGTGATTTTGGAGCCCAAGAAAATAAAGTCTGTGACTGTTTCCATTGTTTCCCTATCTATTTGCCATGAAGTGATGGGACCAGATGCCATGATCTTAGTTTTCTGAATTTTGAGTCTTAAGCCAACTTTTTCACTCTTCTCTTTCACTTTCATCAAGAGGCTCTTTAGTTCTTCTTTGCTTTCTTCCATAAGGGGGGTATCATCTGCATATCTGACATTGTTGATATTTTTCCCAGCAATCTTGATTCCAGCTTATGCTTCATCCAGTCCAGCATTTCTTATGATGTACTCTGCATTTAAGTTAAATAAGCAGGGTGACAATATACAGCCTTGACATACTCCTTTCCCGATTTGGAACCAATGTGATGTTCCATGTCCAATTTTAACTGTTGCTTCTTAACCTGCACACAGATTTCTCAGAAGGCAGGTCAGGTGTTCTGGTATTCCCATTTCTTTCAGAATTTTCCACAGTTTCTTGTGATCCACACAGTCAAAGGTTTTGGCATGTCAATAAAGCAGAAATAGATGATTTTCTGGAACTCTCTTGCTTTTTCTATGATTCAGCAGATGTTGGGAATTTGATATCTTTTTCCTCTTTTCTAAGTCCAGCTTGAACATCTGTAAGTTCACAGTTCATATATTGTTGAAGCCTGCCTTGAAGAATTTTGAGCATTACTTTACTAGCATGTGAGATGAGTGCAATTGTGCTGTAGTTTAAACATTCTTTGGCATTGCCTTTCTTTGGGATTGGAAAGAAAACTGACCTTTTCCAGTGCTGTGGCCACTGCTGAGTTTTCCAAATTTGCTGACATATTGAGTACAGCACTTTCATGACATCATCTTTTAGTATTTGAAACAGCTCACCTGGAATTCCATCACCTCCACTAGCTTTGTTCTTAGTGATGCTTCCTAAGGCCCACTTGACTTTGCTTTCCAGGATGTCTGGCTCTAGGTGAGTGATCACACCAATGTGATTATCTGGGTCATGAAGATTTTTCTTTTCTTTCTTTCTTCTTTTTTTTTTTTGTATAATTCTTCTGTGTATTCTTGCCACCTCTTCTTAACATCTTCTGCATCTGTTTGGTCTATACCATTTTTGTCCTTTATTGAGCTCATCTTTGCATGAAAAGTTCCCTTGGTATCTCTAATTTTGTTAAAGAGATCTCTAGTCTTTCCATTCTATTGTTTTCATCTATTTCTTTGCATTGAATGATGAGGAAGTCTCTCTAATCTCTCCTTGCTATTCTTTGGAACTCTACATTCAAATGGTTAAATCTTTCCTTTTCTTCTTTGCCTTTTGCTCCTCTTATTTTCTCAACTGTTTGTAAGGCCTCCTCAGACAATCATTTTGCTTTTTTGTATTTGTTTTCCTTGGGAATGGTCTTGATCACTGCCTCCTGTAAAGTGTCATGAATCTCTGTCCATAATTCTTCAGACACTTTGTCTATCAGATCTAATCCCTTGAATCTATTTGTGACTTCCACTATAAAATCATAAAGGATTTGATTTAGGTCATACCTGAATAGTCTAGTGGTTTTCCCCACTTTATTCAATTTAAGTCTGAATTTGGCCATAAGGAGTTCTGTGATTGTGGTTTTCAATCTGTTTGCCCTCTGATGGAGAAGGATAAGAGGCTTAAGGAAGCTTCCTGATGGGAGAGACTAACTGAGAGGGAAACTGGGTCTTGTTCTGATGGGCAGGGCCATGCTCAGTAAATCTTTAATCTAATTTTCTGTTTATGAGTGGGGCTGTGTTCCCTCCCTATTATTTGACCTGAGGCTAAACTATGGTGGAGGCTTTGAAAATAATGGAAACCTCCTTCAAAGGGTCCCATGCATGCCCTGCTACACTCATTGCCCCCATCTCTGCAGCAGGCCACCGCCAACCCACGCCTTTGCTGGAGACACCTAGACACTCACAGGTAAGTCTGGGGCAAGTCTGTTTGTGCCCTCCCCAGTCCTGTGTAAGTTCTGGCGGCTCTAAGTTCAGGATAATGGCGACATCCTCCAAGATGGCTTATGCTATACCCATGTCTGCTGCACCCAGATTCCTTGCCCCTGTGGCAGTCCACTGCTGACCCATACCTCTGCAGAAGACACTCGGTAATGTTATTAAGAGTGTGGCATATAATTGATATCATGAAGATTCTTAGTTCCTAGCTACTTCCTCTCACAAAGACAGAAGATATGTTTGGGTATATGCTCCTGCTGCTGCTAAGTCACTTCAGTCGTGTCCGACTCTGTGTGACCCCATAGACGGCAGCCCACCAGGCTCCCCCATCCCTGAGATTCTTAAGGCAAGAACACTGGAGTGGGTTGCCATTTCCTTCTCCAATGCGTGAAAGTGAAAATTGTAAGTGAAGTCGTTCAGTCGTGTCTGACTCTTAGCGACCCCATGGACTGCATATATGAGCATATATCAATCTGAAATTACAAAAAGGTTAGAATTATGCGTATTAGAGAAATATGTGGATCAGTTCATAGGAACTGAAGGCAAGCTTGATTATCTCAGGATCCAGAAAAAAAAAAGGCAAGAATTTTGATTCTAATATATGAGTGGATAGTAAACCTTCCCATTTACTTTACATGACTAGTGTGTAGTTCAATGCGTGAATCTGTTGGATGCAATAATATGGTTTTCACTGATTAATTAAAGCCCATTCACAATAATAAAAATGTTGCATATTTTTAATGGCATACATGTGTGCTATGTTTCAGTCTTGTCCGTCTTTGCTAAAGCTGAAGCTCCAGTACTTTGGCCACCTGATGCGAAGAGTTGACTCATTGGAAAAGACTTTGATGCTGGGAGGGATTGGGGGCAGGAGGAGAAGGGGACAACCAAGGATGAGATGGCTGGATGGCATCACGGACTCGATGGACGTAAGTCTGAGTGAACTCCGGGAGATGGTGATGGACAGGGAGGCCTGGCGTGCTGCGATTCATGGGATTGCAAAGAGTCAGACACGACTGAGTGACTGAACTGAACTGAACTGATGGGCTATAGCCTACCAAGCTCCTCTGTCCATGGGCTTCTCCAGGCAAGAATACTGGAGTGGAGTTGTCATACCTTCCTCCAGGGGATCTTTCAGACTTAGGGATCAAACCCACGTCTCTTGCATCTCCTGCATTGGCAGGCAAGTTCACTACCAGTAGCGCAGTCTGCCTTTTCAATGGCACACACAAGCAAAACTAGGTGACAGAGACAAAATGTGAACAGAGCCTACCAACTGTCCATTGAGCAACTGCCATAAGGTTCACGGTCCCAGAGAACAAGTTCAGAGGTTAGCAATATCAGGCAGGAAAAAAAATCAAACTTATTAGACATGGGTCATGTGCCCAAAGAGAAAGAGAAAAATGTCCATGAATATTGCACCCAAAACTGAAATGCAAAATATAGCAGGAAAATAGCACCAAGCAGGACAGACCCAACTATTCAACAATCAGAAGATACACTCAAACTTGATGAAATGTAAGTTCAAAGCAATTTTCATGGAAAAATCAATTAGAAATAGTGGGTATACTACTGGTAATAGATACTTTTTCTTTGGAGAAGTCTCCATAAGAATATGAAAGAACCCATTGTAGGGACTTGAAAGAGAGGTGAATAGAGCAAAGCACAGAATAGTATCCTTTTTTTTTTTTTTGGTCAACATTAGTAGTATATGAGGCAATGGAGACTCACTCCAGTATTCTTGTCTGGAAAATCACATGGACAGAGGAACCTGGAGGGCTACATTCCCATGAGGTCACAAAGAGTCACAAATGACTTAGCGACTAAACTACCTGTTGTGTCTGACTCTTTGTGACCCCATGGACTATACCCCACCAGGTTGCTCTATCCATGGGATTTCATAAGCAAGAATACTGGAGTGGATTCACATTCCTTCTCCAGGGGATCTATGTATATATCGCATTCTTTTATTCACTTAAACAATGAGAGAGAACAACTGGACATGGTCATCTCAATCCCTCAGGCCCTCAGTGGTGGCCAAAGGCCAGTGTGGGGACAAGAACACAAGTGAATATTTTGGAGAGTGGAAAAAAATTTGTTTAATGTTTTTAGTGGTAGTTATGATTTTGTCTTAATTAATGCATAGTTTGTTATACTAATACATACTCTGGTTAATGTACACCATTAGGTGAACTGTTAAAAGTCACCTAATAATACACTTAAAACTAATAAATATAATCATCTACAAACTGCACTTAGGTATGAGAAAGTCAGTTCCTAGGCAGGTCCTGGAAGGCCAGGGGTCCCCAAGGAGAGAGGGGTCTGGAATTCTCAAGGGGGAAGAAAAGATAAACTTTTTTTTTTTCCTTTACATTCCTTAGGATTATATAACAATAATGTATCTGCTTGAGGACAGTCTCTGGAAAAAACCTTCTGGCTAATCCTGTTATCTTAAAATGTAAATTATGGGAGTGGGTCTAGTGAGGTCTTTACAACCTCCAGACATTCTTTTAATTTACTGTAATAAGTAATTAAAAAGTGTATAACTCCATTACTCACACTAGAGAGGGGGTGTTCTTTCTGCCCCCTTCTGATATCTATGTCAGAAGCTTTCTCTATCTCCTTTATACTTTAATAAAACTTTATGACACAAAAGCTCTGTGCTATCAAGACTTGTCTCTGGCCCCAGATTAAATTCTTCTCCTCCAGAGGCCAAGAATCCAGGCACCCTTTGTGGTTCAGCAACAACCTTTCAGGTAAAACAAATAAAAATTAAAATATAATTTAATCATCAGCAGCTTTTCAAAAATTAAATGTCCTAATAAGATCAAGTGTAGCTTGGTAACAGATAAACATACTATACATCATGGAAGTATAAATTGATAAATTTTTGTCAACTGTGATGCCTAGAAAAAGGCAGAAAACTTAAAACTAAGAAATATGCATACAAGTAGACATAAATACATTCAAGTAGACATAATATGTATACATATGTTCATTGTAAAGCTGTTTTTCACAGAAAAAAGTGAAAATGATATGTTTCCTTTGGGAGATAATAGGATCAACAAATTTATTTATAGAATATACATTATTTTGAAGTTAAGAACAATAGACTCTTTAACAAATATCAACATTAATAGATTTCAAAAAAGAGTAACAGTAAATATTAGGAGCTATTTATTTAGCTGCACTGGATCTTAGTTGTGGCACACTTGATCTTTCGTTGAGGCATAAGGGGCATATGGGCACCAGAGCATGCAGTCTTCAGTAGTTGCAGCATGTGTGCTTAGTTGCTCTGAGGCATGCAGGATCTTAGTTCCTCAACTGAGGGTGGAACCCATGTCCCCTGCACTGCAAGGTGTATTCTTAATTACTGGACTACCAAGGAAGTCCTCAAAAGCTATTTTTGAAAGATATTTGAAACCCAAACATCAATATATAGTGCTTACAGGCACACATACACATAGTAAATGTAGAAAAACTTTTGTGGGACTGCCAACCAATACATTGACGAAAGCGATGGCAATGCTGGCCTGGGACTTTAGCAATATTCATAATAGGAGTCATTCAAAGAGTGCTATGCAGTAGATGTGATATGTTAGCTTGTGAGGGTGGATAACTATGTATCTATTATTTCATAAATTTTCTTAATGCTTCAAATATTTTAATATGACATTAACATTATGTCAAAAGTCAATCAGTTAATAGATTTAAACTGTAAGAAGTGGGAAATTTATATATCAAAGAGAATAAGCATGTGTAAAGAGTAAATGAAAAATTTACCAATAATTACTCTCTTTTGGGGGAATGGGCAAAATTAGAAGCTTACAGATTGGATAGTATATGGGCAGGAGGAGGGAAAGTTTCAAGGTATTTGAAAAAGGAAAAGAAGGGAAAAAATCTCAGAGAGAAAACAATAGCTATTCCCTGAGAAAATTCTCCCATAAGGAAACTGCTGTGTGTTTTCATTTTATAGACAATCAATGACAAAGGTTATTGATATTTTCCTTGAAAAAGGCCATGTCCCTCTCTCCGTAGGTTAGAACAAATACAAATTTCCCAAATCAGGTCAGTTATCCTGGGAAAAGACTGCAGCTCTCAAAATAAGATGTTCATAGTATATGGAAGAGATGTAAATTCAAACACTAGTGGTAAGAGGCAAAAGCTCATACTGAAGGAAATTTATGGATTTAAAAGCATACAGCGTGTCTCAACAAAGATGAAATTTTCTCTGGGGAAGAAAAGCAGAACAATAGATAGATAGATAGATCGCCTGTAGGAACAGTCATTAAATGGATAAATGATACCTCCTGGGAGGAATAAAACAATTTAGGAGAAAAGATAGGTAATGCTTATTTGAAAAGTTGATGTTTGCATCAATAATAAAACTTGTGGAATTCATAAGTTTTATTGTGAAAAATACCCAGTATAAAATGTGGAAGATATTTAGAAGAAAAACTGTCTGTGCCTGAAAGCAGAGAGAGAGAAATGAAAAAGAACACAGATTATGGCCTACAGACAGGGAGAATTTTAAGGAAAACTTTTTGTTTTAATGAGTTAAAAAGCTTCTTGTATACAAATAAAATAAAATAAATGGGAAATGGAATGTAAGCTACATATTCCACTGGTGAATACAAATAAAGGACAGCAATGATTGGCTCTGTCATTACTGAAATAGCACAAGATGCTTGAGGTCTGGTAAATTCCAAAAGGGGAGTAAAACAATGCTCTAACTACTGCACAATTGCATTCATCTCACACTCTAGTAAAGTAATGCTCAAAATTCTCCAACTAGGCTTCAGTAATACGTGAACCATGAAATTCCAGATGTTCAAGCTGGTTTTAGAAAAGGAAGAGGAGCAAGAAGTCAAATTGCCAACATCCACTGGATCATGGAAAAAGCAAGAGAGTTCCAGAAAAACATCTATTTCTGCTTTATTGACTATGCCAAAGCCTTTGGCTGTGTGGATCACAATCAACTGTGGAAAATTCTGAAAGAGATGGGAATACCAGGCCAGCTGGCCTGCCTGTTGAGAAACCTTTATTCAGGTCAGGAAGCAACAGTTAGAACTGGACATGGAACAACAGACTAGTTCCAAGTAGGAAAAAGAGTACATCAAGGCTGTGTATGGTCACCCTGCTTACTTAACTTATATGCAGAGTACATCATGAGAAACACTGGAGTGGATGAAGCACAAGCTGGAATCAAGATTTCTGGAAGAAATATCAATAACCTCAGATATTCAAATGACACTACCCTAATGGCAGAAAGTGAGGAAGAACTAAAGAGCCTCTTGATGAAAGTGAAAGAGGAGTGAAAAAGTTGGCTTAAAGCTCAACATTCAGAAAACAAAGATCATGGCACCTGGTCCCATCACTTCATGGCAAATTGATGGGGAAACAGTGGAAACAGTGTCAGACTTTATTTTGGGGGGCTCCAAAATCACTGCAGATGGTGACTGCAGCCATGAAATGAAAAGATGCTTCCTCCTTGGAAGGAAAGTATGAACAACCTAGACAGCATTTTAAAAAGCAGAGACATTACTTTGCCAACAAAGGTCCATCCAGTCAAGGGTATGGTTTTTCCATGTATGGATATGAGAGTTGGACTGTGAAGAAAGCTGAGCACCAAAGAAATGATGTTTTTGAACTGTGGTGTTGAAGAAGACTTTTGAGAGTCCCCTGGACAGCAAGGAGATCCAACCAGTCCATCCTAAAGATCAGTCCTGAATATTAATTGGAAGAACTGATGTTGAAGCTGAAACTCCAATACTTTGGCCACTTGATGTGAAGACCTGACTTATTTGAAAAGACGCTGATGCTGGGAAAGATTCAAGGCATGAGGAGAAGGGGATGACAGAGGATGAGATGGCTGGATGGCATCACTGACTCAATAGACATGAGTTTGAGTAAACTCCAGGAGTTGCTGACGGGCAGAGTGGCATGGTGTGCTGCAGTCCATGCGGTCCCAAAGATTCAGACACTACTGAGCGACTGAACTGAACTGAGAAAATTTCCTAATAAAAGTTGGGACAAACTGTTTGCAAAGATGTAGGACTATGGCCCTATAACCACTAATTTACAGGGAGCACTAGATATACATTATGTGAGAAGTTTTAAATATGTTATGCTGGAGGTAATGCAGAGATTCGCTGGCTACCACCACTAACATATTCTCTCTCTCTCTTTCTCTCTCTCCTCTAGCTCTACCTATTTCTATCTCTCTTTCTTAGGGGAATCATGACTTACCAGAGAATTCTTAGCCATTCTCATTCTGATAACAGTTTATATATATAAGCTGTTTAACAGCACCATATCTAGCTCATGGATAGAGGAGCTGGATGGGCTGCAAGTCCATAGGGTCACAAAGAGACACTGCTGAGCATGTATGCCCACATGCACACACGCACATAAACACAGCTGGCCAATCAATGAATAAGATCTATTGAAATGATCTACTTCTGAATTTTTTTCCCTCAGTCTCATAATTTTATTTTACCCCATAAAATTCCTGCATTGTGTGCTATCTCCTTAGCACTTTAATAAAACTTTAATAATTCCCCAATCTGAACTAACTGCTACCTCTCATAGGCAAGAATACTTGGAATTTTGGGGTAACTTTTAATATCAAATAGTCTATTTGGCTTCTTTCTTTAACTGAGATGCAATTGACATACAAATTATATTAATTGTCAGGTGTACATCATAGATGTAGATATCTTTACATATTGTGAAATTATCACCACAATAAATCTAGTGATAAAAATTAATTCACAGATGCAAAGATGATCAGTGTTTACCACAGGTTGAGGATGGGGTTGAAATATGTGAAGGTGGCTGTGCTCAGTTGTTTTGGTTGTGTTCCACTCTTTGTGACCCCTTGGACTATAGCCCTCCAGGCTCCTCTGTCTGTGGGATTCTCCTGGTAATGTTACTGGAGTGGGTTGGCATGCTCTTCTCCAGGGGATCTTCTCCACCAGGGATTGAAGCCATGTCTCCTGCATCGTCTGCATTGCAGGTGGATTCTTCACTGCTGAGCCACCAGGGAAACCATGAAGGTGGCTAGAGGTGCCAATTCCTATGCTTTTCACTTGGATTATTCCATTTAATGTCCATATCCTTAGGACCAACTCTAGAAAATGCTATAATATGCTTGAGAAAGCTATCCTTGCAGAATTTGTATTTAAAGGTGGAGTGAAAGAAAAAACGATTACATGCATTTAAAATATTGATTAGGAAGATATGTTGTGTAAAGTGCAAGGATAGAAGAGAATTGGAAGTTGAAATCTTCCCTTTTTTTCTAAGACTTAAATCAGTCATCTTGGGAATCAATTTCTTTGTTGTTGAGAAAAATAGAAGGAAATGAAGGAGTTCCTTTTAAGTTCTGCTCATTGAAAGTAAAGACACTTCCTAATCCAAAGTATTTTTAGAATAGCTTGAAGAAGCTGCACAAATTAAAACTTTCTGATATCTTGGCTATTTACCTGAAGGTAGCCAAGTTTATTTTTTAACAGAAATGAATTCTGTGAAAACAGAAAAGGCATAGAGAAGTATACCAGATGAGCATTGTTTACTGATCTGAACCCCTGGATTGGCTTTGAGCTCTAAAGTCATTTTGATGGCCACAGTCACAACTCAAGGGGTTTCTTGCAATCTGTAATGAAACCTCAAATATTTAAAATTACCGCTTTTTGATTTGCCCAGGTTCAGAAAATATTTCTGTTATTTGTCATTGTGCCATTAAAATTATCACGGATTTTCCTAACAGATAGGTCTGTCTATCTATCTATCTATCTATCTATCTATCTATCTATCTATCTATCTATCTATCTAT